>NW_027471377.1:0-26157 GCF_051020765.1 Lasioglossum baleicum
ACCATTTATTTATACATTCTGTGATCTACTGATATGATATTTCCGATTTTATTCAACCCTCCAATTTTTTATATCAGAAGTTGTATCTTTTAGGAGAAGTGGAAACAACATAGCAGTAACATACAGTATGCACAAATAAATGAAAAACTGGGAAAAAATTCTTACTGTACAATGATGGTTATAAACATTATCGAAGACCATCCAGAAGTCTCGCTGCGTTCTGTCGTACGCAACTACAAGACATCGCCAGTCGCCTCGCGCAAACAGCGTAGGTACATACACAGACAATCACACAAAATAACAATTATTAGAACAAAATAATGTCATACGGGCACACTGAACTAATTCCAAGGACACTCTTCCAAGGAAATACAATCCATTCAACTAAACATTCATAATTACATAAAAAATAGAAAATATCATACGACTAAATTATAGTATGTATAAGTAAATGGAAAACTGGAATACGATGCGTGCGGAACAATATCAAGGTTGGAGAAATTAACGAAGACCATGCAGTAGCCAAGACCAGCCGTACGTAGCTACAAACAAGACCCCGCCAGTCGTGTCGTAGGATAAAGTCGAAGGATAAAGGAATTGATGGAGACCATACTGTAGTGTCGCCCGACCAGCCGTACGCAAATACAAGACAGCGCCAGTGGTATCGCTCCGACAGCGTAGGAACGTATACAGACTCTGATATAAAATGAAAATAAGCTTACACAATAATGTCATAACGTGCACTCATCTAACACTGAAGTCACTTTTACTGAAAAAATGCAATTCTTTAAAATATAAATTGAAAATTTAGATGAAAATCGAAAATATCACAACATTAAATTACAGCATGTCTAAATAAATGGGAATATTGGGTCAAAATGCACACGGCACAAAATCATCTTTAACGAAATCAACGAAGACAATCCAGTATACAGCTCCTATCTGCCGAACGCAAGTACAGGACCACTGCAGCTGTGTCGCTCCGGAAGCGTAGGTACGTATACAGACAATCATATAAAAAAACAATACGTTTAACAAAATGATGTCATGAACGTGCACTGAGGCATTCCCAAAGATACTTCTATTCAGAAAAAAAATTTTTTCAACCATAAATTGACAACTTCGAAAAAAATTGTAATTACCATAACAGTAAATTGCAATATTATTATATAAATATAAAAATGAGAAAGAATTGCATGCAGTTCAAAATCAGGTCTTAAGAAATTAACGGTGACCATATAGTAGTGTTGCTCGATCTGCCGTACCATAATTCACAGTTCGTTGCAGAACTTTACCCATTCGTTTACAGTCTAACTTTTTACCGTAAGCCATTTCTTCCGAGAAGCTAAGCCGCTATATTGAGGGCATAACTTCGTGTTCCGAGAAGCAAATTAATAGACATTTTAGTGACGGGCACCTTCATTTCGGGTGTGGATTAGAAGATCGGGAGGCAGACTGATCATGATCATTACCGCCCCCTTTGAGAGTCGATCGGCCAACATCACCTATCCCGTGATTCCGAGCGGCAACCCAGGAAAACCGAGAAGTAAGTTCGCTAAACAGTATTCGGAGTAGACACCTTAATTCGCAGTTTGAATATTAACATAGAGCGTCATACTGTTTGAGAGCGTTACCAATTGGTATAATATCAAACGTTTTAGCAACAGCATTACCCCCCGAAAAACTAACCCGCTGTACCGAGAGTATAACTTCGTGCTCAGACGTACAAATAACTATACACTTTAGTGGGGGGCAACTTAATATTATGTATGAATAAGAAGATCGAGCGTCAAACCATCGGAGAACGGTACCAATTGGTATAGAGTCAAACGCTTCACCGAAGACCTTACCCTCCGAAAACCTAGCTCGCTGTATCGAGTGTATAGCAGCGTGTTGACAGGAACGAATGAGCATACGTTTTAGTGGCGGTTACCTTAATTTCATGTATAAAACAGAAGATTGAGAGTGCGAAGGTTGCCATCATCTTTGAAGGTCGAACGCTAAGTCTATAGCGTCACTTCTACTATGATTCCGAGAGCGAAACCTGGTATTCCGGGAGTAAATACGCTGTACTGTACTGGCAATAAACACCTTAGTTCACGGTACGAAAAATAGCGTGCAGATTCAAACCAGTGTAGATCGTATAAATATTGCCATGTAGTCCAACTATTTACCGAATGCCTTACCTTCCAAGATCCTATCCCGCTCCTTCGAGAGTGTATGTTCGTGATCAGAGAAACAAATTAGTACACACTTTCGTGTCAGGCACCTGAATAACAGGTATGAGGTAGAAGATCCGGGGACATACCGTTTGAGAACTTTGCCACCTTCTTTGTCCGCCGATGGGCAAAGTAACTAGCTTCTCCTATCCTGTCATTACGTGAGTCAAGCCAGGAATACCGGGAATAAATCCCTTGAACAGTATTGACAATTGATACATTATCTCGCGGTCTGAATATTAAGGCATCCTGTCAATGCGTGAGTGAACATTACCAATTGCTGTAAAGCCATACGTCTTACCGTAGACCTTACCCACCGAAAAACAAAACAGCTGTAGAGTACAAAACAGTTTTCAGAGGTACGGAATAGTATACACTTTAGTGGCGAGCACCTTAATATCATGAATGAATTCGATGATCGCGGGTCAAACCGATCAAGAACGTTACCACCTCGTTCGAGAGTCGAGCCGCTATGTCAATAGCTTCACATATCCTGTGATTCCGAGTGTCAAACCCGGTACTCCGAGATGAAATCCGCTGAACAGTATTGGCAATAAATACATTCATTTTCGGATTGAATATTAATATACAGAGTCCACCAGTTGTAGAACTATACCAATTGGTACAGAGTCTAACTTGCCACCGATGGCCTTACCCACCGAGAACCTCACCTGTTGCACCGAAAGTATAACTTCGCTTTCAGAGAAACAAATTAGTATACATTCTGACGTCACGCACCTTAATTTCTTGTATGATTTAGAAGATTGAGCGTCAATCCGCATGAGTACGTAGCCACCGGCTGTGACAGACGAAAGGCTAAGTCAATAACTTCAACTCTCCTGTGACTCCGCGATTCAAATCAGGAATTCCGGGAGTAAATCTGCTGAGCAGTGTGGGCAAAGACACCATACTCCACGGATCGAATATTAAAGTAGAGCGTTACGCATTTTGAGGAGTTTCGCAGTAGCTGTGAAGGCAAACGATTTATCGGAAGCCTTGCCGTCTGAGAAGCTAACCCGGCCGACCGAGAGTATAACATCGTGTTTATAGAAACACAGTGGTATACATTTTAGTGACGCCACCTTAAATTTATGTATGAATTAGAGTATCGATCGTCAAACAGATCGAAAACGTTACCACCATGTTTCACTGCCGAAAGGCTATGTCAATAGCTTTATCTAACCTGTGACTCCGAGAGTCAAACCTGGTGCTCCGGGAGTAAATGCGCTGCACATCATGGGATATAGACACCTTAATTTATAGCTTGCATTTTAAAATTTGGCATCAAACCGTTTTTTGTGTGCGTTCCCAATTGCCATAAGGTCAAACGTTTTACCGAAGGCGTTAGCTTCCGCGAAATCGAGAGTATATCGTCGTGTTCAGAGAAAGAAATTAGTATTCGCTTCAGTGAAGGACACCTTAATCTCATGTGTGAGTCAGAATATCGCCTGTCGGACAGCTCGGGAACGTTACTACCCTCCTTGAGGTTCGACCGGCTAAGTCAATAGCTTCTCCTATCCTGCGATTCCGAGAGCCAAATGAAGTATTCCGGGAATAAATCCCATGAACAGTATTGGCAATGGACATCTTAATTCACTGTATGAATATGGATGTACATTGTCGAACCGTTGTAGAACATTGCACATTTGTATGAAAACACACTCATGAATGATGGACACACCATGCGTGAAGCTGACCCGCTGTATCTAGCTTCGTGGTTATAGAAACACGTTCGTATAAATTTTAGTGACAGCACCTTACGTTCAGGCATGAATTAGAATATCGATGCACAAACCGTTTGAGAAAATTGCCACCTTCTTTGTGACTCGCACAGCTACGGCAATAGCTTCACCTATCCTGTGATTCGGAGAGGCAAACCAGGTACTTCAGGTCTAAATCCGCAGCACAGTATCATAATTACACACGCTATAACACGTTATAAGTATTAAGGAACAGAATCAAGCCATCGTTTAACGCTACCTATTGCTATATAGCCAACGTATTGACCGAAGGCCTTACCATCCGAAAACGTATCCCGCGGTATCGAGAGTATATCAACGTGATCAGAGGGATGAGTCAGTATTCATTTTATCGAAGGGCACCGTAATTTCATATATGAACCAGAAGATCTAGACTCAAGCCTCTCGACAAAGTTATTATCTTTTTCTGGAGCCGAATGGCTAAGTCAAGATCGTCACCTATCATGCGATTCGAAGGGTCAAACCAGGTATTCCTGGAGTGAATCCGATGTACAAGACTGGCAATAGACACCATTATTCAAGGTTTGAACATTAAAGTAGAGAGACAAACTGTCTGAGATTTCTACCAATTTGAATTGAGTCACTCTTTTCACTAAAGGACTAGCCTTCCGAGAACATTACCTGGTGTATCGTGGGTGTAACTTTGTGTTCAGCGAAACAAATTAGTATACATTTAAGTGACGCGCACCTTAGGCACATGTATGAATTAGAAGTTCGATGGTCAAGACTTTCGAGAAGCGTATCCACCTTATTTGAAATTCGAACAACATAATAAATTACTGCAGCTATCGTGTTATTCCGATAGTGAGAGCAGGTATTGCGGGAGTTAATCCCCTGTGCGGCATTGGCAATAGTCACCTTAATTCACGGTGTGAATATTAAAGTGGACAATGAATCCGTCGGAGAGCATTACCAATTGGTAAACAGTCATTCTTCCAACCGAATTCGTTACCATCCTAGAACCTAACCTGCAGTAGCGAGTATCATGGATCTCACGGAATCAAATTAGTAGACATTTTGGCAGACGGACAACTGTTTTTCATGTACGAATAGCACAGTCGAGAGTCAAACCTTTGGAGTACGATCCCTCCTCCTCTGGGAGCCCAACTGCTAAGACAATACCTGCACTTTTCGTGTGATTCCGAGGGACAGACCAGGTATTCCTGGAGTCAATGCGCTGTACACTATTTTTAATGCAAACCTTTGATCGCTGTTGGAATATTAATGTAGAGCACCAATCCGATTGATAATATTACCAATTGGTATAAAGTCAAATGTTTTACGGAAGGCCGTATCCTCCGAAAGCAGAACACCCAGTATCTAGAGTATCACATGGTGTACAGTGGTAGAAATTAGTATACATTTTATCAGGCGGACAAGTAGTTTTTATGTAAGAATAACAAAATCGAGGGTCAAACATTTACAGAAAGTTACTAGCTTCTTTGAGATTCGAACGGCTGTGTCAATATCATCACCTATCCTGTGATTCCTAGGGTCAAGCTAGTTATCCCGGGAATCAATCCGCTGAACTGTATTGGCAATAGATCCGCTAATTTACGTTATAAATATTGAACTAGAGAGTCATTCCGTCAGAGAACATTAATAATTGGTATGGAGTCATACCTCATACAGAAACCATACCTGCCGTGAACCTGTTCCCCTCTAGGGAGTGTCTTGGTTAATGTTCACGCAAACAAATCTGCAGAAAATTTAGCACATGTACACCTTAGTTTGATGTATGAGCAGCAAAAGCGTGAGTTCTTTGAGAGTGGCATAGGAACGTCAATAATTTCACATATCCTGCGAGTCCGAGAGTCAAACCTGGTACTCTAGGAGTACATACGAAGCCGAGAATTCGCAATAGACACCTTAATTCACCCTTGCAATATTAAAGTAGAAAGTCAAACCGTCGGAAAACATTACTAATTGGTATATAGTCATTCCTATCGGCGAATACCTAACCTCCGTAGAACTTAACCTGCTGTAGCGAGTGTCTTGCCTAGTGCTCACGGAAACAAATTATTAGATATTTTAAGAGACAGAAAACTTATCTTGATGTATGCACGAGAAGATCGAGAGTTCATCCGTTGGAAAACGTTACCACCCTCTTTAAGTGCAGCACAGCTATGTCAATAGCTTCACCTATCCTGTCCTACCGAGAGACAACCCAGGTATTTCGGGATTAAATTCGCTGAACAGTATTCGCAATAGACAACTTAATTCACGACATGAATGTTAAGGATGAGACTCATACCGTCAGAAAGCCTAACCAATTTCTATAAAGTCATTCTTTTTACCCAATACCTTATCATCCGAGAATCCAACCCTCTGTAGCGGTTGTGTAGCTCAGAGTTCACAGGAACATATTAGTAGACATTTTAGTAGACGGACACCTTATTTTCATGTATGAATAGAAAAATCGTGAGCCAAACCATTCGAGAACAATATCTCCGCGTTTGAGGGTCGAACAGCTAAGTCAATGGCATCTCCTATCCTGTAATTCCGAAAGTCAAAGCAGGTATGCCGTAGCAAATGCGCGGTACAGAATTAGTAATAGTCACCTTAATTCACGGTTTCAATGTTAATGCAGACCGTCAAACCGTCGAAGAACGGAACCAACTAGTATCAAGTCATTCTACTCACAGAACACCTAACTTTCCGAGAAGCTAACCCTCTGGATCGAGAGCATAACTTCGAATTCGGAGAAGCAAATTAATATGCAGATCAGTGACGAGCACCTTCACTTTATGTATTAAATATATAGACAGATAGTCAAACCATTCGAGAACGTTTCCACCTTGTTTGAGGCTCGATCGGCTTAGTAAATAGCGAGACCTACCCTGTGAATCCAAAAGTCAAACACGGTATGCCGGATGTAAATCCGCGGCATGGCTATGGCCCCAGACACCTTAATTCTCGATATGAATGCTATAGTAGGGAGTCCAAACGTTTGCGAACATTACCGATTGGTATGCCGTCGTACTGTTCTTTACATGCCTTACCTTCCGAGAACATAAGGCGGAGTATCGTGGGTATAATATCCTGTTTAGAGTAAGATATAGTTATTCATGTTAGTTACGAGCACCTTAAATTCGTGTATGAATTAGAAGATCGAGTGCCAAATTGTGCCAGAACGCTATCACCTTCCTTAAATGTCGCACATCTAAGTCAATAGCTGCACCTGTCCTGTGATTCCGAGAGGCAAATCAGGTATTCCAGGAGTAAATCCACTGAAGAGTATTGGCAACAGACACCTTTATTCACAGATTGAATATTAAAATAGAGGGATAAGCAGTTTGTGAACGTAACTAGTTGCAATGATCTGAAACGCTTTACCGAGGAACTTACCCTCCGAAAAAATAACCCGCTGTATCGAGAATATAACTTCATGTTCAGAGATATAAATTACTCCTTATTTCTGTAACGGGTGCCATAATCCCATGAATGCATTACAAGATCGTGGGTCAAACCGTTCGCGGACGTTACCACCTTCAATGAGAGACGATCTGCTTAGTGTAGTATATTGTAACTCCGAACGTCAAACCAGATATACCGGGAGAAAATGCCCTGAACAGCATTGGCAATAGACACCTCAGTGCACGGTTTGCATACTAAAGCAGGATGTTAACCCGTTTTAGAACATTGCCTATCCGTGTAGGGTGATACTTCATACAGAATACCTTAATCTACGAAAAATTATACCGCTGTATCGAGAGAATAACTTGGTGTTTAGAGATTCGCATTAGTATACATTATAGTGATGGCATCGTAATTCCATGTATGAATTAGAAGGTGGATGGTTATATAGCTCGGGACTGTTACAACATTCTATGATATTCGAGCAACTAAGTGAATAGCTTCACATATACTGAGTTTCCGAGGGTCACACCGGGTATTCCTGGATTAAATACGCTGAACTGTGTTGGCAATAGAAATCTCATTCCACGGATTGAATATTAAAGCAGGGCTCCAAACCATTGTAGAACGTTACAGATTGCTGTAAAGTCAAACGCTGTACCGATGGGCATACGCTCCGAAGAAACTGACCCGCTGTATCGAGAGTATAACATCGTGCTCCAGGAAGCAAATTAGTATACACTTTAGTGACAGGCACCCTTAAGTCATGTATGATATAGAATATCGAATGTCTAACCGTTCGATGATAGTTACCACCTCCACTTGGAGTCGAACAGTGAAGTCAATAGCATCAGCTATCCTGTGATTCCGAGAGTTAGTATTGGCAATAGTCGCCGTAGTGCAAGGTATGAATATTAAGGCAGAACATATAGAATCAAATCTTTTTCCGAAGGTCTTACATTCCGAGAACATAACCTGCAGTATCGAGAGTATGACTTTGTGGTTAGAGAAATAGATTAGTATACATTCTAGTGATAGCTATCATAATTCCATGTATGAATTACACGATAGAGGGTCAAACCGATCGAGAGCGTTATCACCTTCTTTGAGATTCGACCGGCTAAGTCAAAAGCTTCACATACACTGCGATTCCGATAGTCGAACCAAGTACCGCGGGAATAAATCTGCAGCACAGTATTGGCCATAGGCGCCTTAATTCACGGTTTGAATATTAAAGCGAAACATCCAGCGGTTGAAGAACGCTACCTATTGCTGATAAGTCAAAGGTTTTACCGAAAACCTCACCCTCCGCAAAACTAACCCACTGTATCAAGAGTATAACTTCGTGTTTCGAGAGTCACAATAGCATACACTACAGTGATGGCATCTTAATTTCATGTAGGAATTAGGAGATCGAGGGCCAAACAGTTCGAGACCAATAAAAACTTCTATGACATTCGAACAGCTATGTTAATAGCTTCACATAACCAGTGATTACGACAGTCATACTGGGTATTCCGGGAGTATGTCCACTGTACAGTATAGGCGTCATACACCGTATTTCGTGGTATAAATATTAAAGACCTTATTCAAGCCGTTCTAGAACGTTAAGAATTAGTATTGTTTCAAACTTTTTGCCGAAAGCCTTACCTTCCGAGAATCTAACCCGCCGTATCGAGAATATAGATACGTGTTTAGGGAATCACACTAGGAAACATTTTAGTGACAGGGACCTTAACTCCTTTATGAATAAGTAGATCGGGGGTCAAACCGTTCGGGAACGTTACTACGTTCTGTGAGAGTCGAAAGGCCAAGTCAGTAGCTTCAGCTATCCTGTGCTTGCGAGAATCGGTTTTCCGGGCGCACATCCGCTGAAGAGTATTGGAAATGCCCGCCGTAATTTACGGTTTAAATAGCAAAATGGATATTCGAACCATAGTAGAACGATACCTACTGGTATAGGCTCAATCATTTTACCGGATACCATACCCTCCGGGAACCTAACCCGCTGCTGCAGGTGTTTTGATTAGTGCTCATGGAAACAAATAAGTAGACACTTTAGCAGACGGACATTTTAATTGCATGTATCAATAGGAAGATGGAGCGTCAAATCATTCCAGAACGTAACCCCCTATTTTGACAATGGCATAACTAAGGCTACAGTTTCATCGATCATGTGATTCCATGAGTCAGCTGAGACATTCCCGGAGTATATTCGCTGAACATTATTGGCAATGGACACCTAAATTCACGGTATGAATATTAAAGGAGAGAGTCAATCCGTAGGAAGACAGTACCAATTCGTATTAAGTCATTCTTTTTACCGAATACCATGCCATCCGAGGACCATACACGATGTATCTAGATAATAATTACGGACCCACGGAAACAAATTAGTTCGAATTATAGTGACGAAAACCTTAATTTCATGGACGAATTAGAAGGGCGATGGACAAATCGATCCACAACGTTACCACCTTCTTCTAGAGCCGAACTTCACGATCATTACCTACACCTATCCTGCTATACTGAAGGTCAAACTAGGTATTTCGGAAGTCAAACCGGCGTAATCATCTGTCATCGGACATCTCAATTCACGCTATAAATATCAAGGTATAGCGCGAAAAGTTTGTAGAACTTTTCCTATTGATGTAGAGTCACAATTTATACTGAAAGCCTTACCTGCCGAGAAACGAACCCGCCGTACCGGGAGTATGACTTCGTGCTCGGAGAAACATTAGTTTACATTTTGGCGACGGGCACCACAGTATTATATATGAATTACAAAATCATGTGACAATCCGTTCGAGAGTGTTACCACCTTCTGTGAATTTCGAACGGCTAAGTCAAATGTTTCACGCATCCAGTGGTTCCGAGAGTCAAACCAGGTACTCTGAGAGTAAATCCGCTGTACAGTGTCGGCATTAAAAACGCTTCTTCCCGGTATAAATAATAAAGAACAGTGTCACGCAGTTGACAACGCACGCTGTTGGTATTGATTCAAACATTCTACCGAAGGCATTAGCATATGATAAGCTGACCCGCTGCATCGAGTGTGTTGCATAGTGACCACGGATACAAATTTGTAGACATTTTAGCCGACGGAAGACCTATATTCCTGTATGAATAGGAAAGTTGACAGTCAGACCGTTCGGGAACGCTACCATCTTCTTTCACAGTCAAACTTCAATGCCAATAGCTTCACCTATTTGTTAATTCAGACAATCAAACCAGGTATGCCGGTAGTAAATCCACGTTATAAATATTAAAGTACAGAATCAAACCATGAATAACGTAAACAACTTGTACAAAGCCAAACATTTTACCGACGGCCTTACCTTCCGAGAAGCCTTACCATCTGTATCGAGAGTATAATTTCGTGTTCAGAGAAAGAAGTAAGTCGCCATTTCAGTGACCGGCACCTTAACTTCATGTACGAATTCGATGATCGATGGTGAAGCCTTTCGAGAACTTTACCACCCTCTCTGAGAGTGGTAAGAATAAGTCAATATCTTCACCTATTCTGTGGATTCGAGAGTGATACCAGGTATTCCGGGAGGAATCCGCTGAATAGTATTGGCATTAGACGCCTTAATTCATGGTTTTAATATTAGAGTAGAGCGTCAAACCGTTTGAGGCCGTCACATATTGGCATAAAGTCTAACGCTTTACAGAATGCCTTTCCTTCCGCGAACCTCGCCGGATTCATCGAGAGTATAAGTTCGATTTCAGAAAAAGGAATTCGTATTCATTTTAGTGACTGGCACCTCTACTTCATGTATGATCTAGAGGGTCGGGTATAGAACAGATCGTGACTTCGAGACCCCTACCACCATCTCTGATATCCGAACAGCTATGTCAATAGCATCACTTGTACTGCGATTCGGGCAGGCATGCCAGGTATTCCGGGTGTAAGACAGCTGAACAGCATGGGAAATGGACACCATAAATCACGGTTTGAATATTAATGTAGGTCGTCAAGCCGTTGGCGAACGTTACCAATTTCTATGATGTCAATCGATCTATCGAAGACATTAACTTCCTAGAACCTAACCCGCTTATCGAAAGAATGACTTCGTGTTCATGGTAACAAGGAAATATACATTTATACGACGGCACTCTTAGTTTCATGCATGAATTAGAAGATCGGTGCTGAATGCGATCGAGAACGTTACCGCCCTCTTTGATGTTCGAACGTCTATGTCAGTAGCTATACCTATCCTGCGATTCCGAGTGTCACATCAGGTAATGCTGCGTTAAATCCGCTGAAAAGTATTGACAATTGGAACCCTGATTCGCAGCATGAATATTAATGTAGGGAGTAAAACCGTCGGAAAACGTTACCAATTCGTATAAAGTTATTCCATTCACTGAGTACTTTACCTTCCGAGAAGCTAACCAGCCGTATCGAGAGCACAGCTTCGTGTTCAGAGGAATAAATTAGTAAACGTCTTAGTGACGGTGGCCATAATTTCATTATGAATAACGAGATCGAGGGTCATAACTTTCGAGAACGTTATCGCCCACTTTGAGAGTCCAACGGATAAATCAATAGCTTCACATATCCTGTGATCCCGGGAGTCAAACAAGATAATCCTCGAAAGACTCGCTGTACAGTATTGGCAATAGATACCATAGTTTACGGTTTGAATAGTAAAGTAGATTGTCAATCCGTCGCTGAAAATTACCAAATGGTATAATGCCAAACTTGTTACCGGACACCTTGCCTTCCAAAAACCTATCCAGTTGTAGCAAGTGTTATGCTTAGTACCAGACGGAATCAAATTAGTAGACATTTTAAAGTAGCGGACATTTTATTATCATGTCTGAATAATATAATCGAGAGGCAAACCGTTCGAGAACGTTTCCACTTTCTGTGAGAGGCGAACGCCTAAGTCGATAGCTTCACCCATCCTGTGATTCGGAGAGTCGAAACAGGTATTCCGGGAGTCCATCTGCTTTATACTATTGGCAATGCACACCCTAGTTCACGGTTAGAATATTATAGTATTGAATCAAACATTTGGAGGCCATTACATATTTCGATAATGTCAAAAAGGATACAGAAAACCTTAACCGCCGTGAATTTAACCCCATGTACGTAGATTATTACTTCGTGATCAGAGAATCATAGTAGTAACGATTTTAGTGACGGGGTCGTTAATTCATCTATGAATTGGCAGATCGAGTGTCAAACAGTTCATGAACGTAACCAGCCTCTCCGAAGGGCTGCGTCAATAGCTTCAGATATACTTATGATTCCGAGAGTCAATCCTGTTATTCCAGGAGTAAATCCGCTGAAAATTATTGGCAACAGACACCTCAATTCGCGGCATAAATATTATAGTTGATAGACAGACCATCGGAGAACGTTACGAATTGGTGTAAAGTATTTCTTTAACGAGTACCCTGCCTTCCTGGAACCTATCCCGCTGCAGCGCCAGCGCCTGCCTTGTTTTTATCCACGGAAGCAATTGTGTAAATATTATAACAGAAGCAAACCTTATTATCAAATATGAATGAGAAGATCGCGTGTCAAACCGATCGAGATCGTTGCCACCTTTTTTCAGATTCGAACGGCTGAGTCAACAGCTTCACATATCCTGTGATTCTGAAGTCAAACAAGATATTCCGGGTGTAAATGCGCTATATAGAATTGGTAACAGACGCATCAATTCACGGTTTGAATATTGAAGCAGGCGGGGAAACCGTTGAAAAATATTACCTATTGGTGGAACGTCAAACTTCTTACAGAATGCCTTACCACCCGAAAAAGTACCCGGCTGTATCGAGAGTATAGCTTCGTGTTCAGAGAAAGAAGTAAGTCATCATTTCTGTGACGGGCACCTTATTTTCATGTATGGTTGAGAATATCTGGAGGCAAACATATCCTGAACGTTACCACCTGCTTTATAAAAACGCACTTCTAACAGAATAGCTTCACCTATCCTGTGGTTCCGAGTGCCCAACTTGGTATATCTGGAGTAAATCCATTGGACAGGATTGGCAATAAACATCTTAATTGACTGTTCAAATATTAAAGTAGAGCATCAAACCGTTGTTGAACATTACTTATTGGTATTAAGGCAAAAGATTTTACCGATGGTCTTACCTACCGTGAAACTAACCAGCTGTCTCGACAGTATAAATTCGTGATAACAGATACAAATTAGTATACATTTTAGTGACGGGCACCTTAATATTATGCATGAAGCAGAAGATCTAGTGTCAATTCATTTGAGAACGTTACCACCTTGTTTGAGAGTCGAACGCCTCAGTCAATACCTTCACCTATCCTAGTATGCCGAGTGTCAAACTAAACATTCTAGGAACACATCCGCTGTAAAGCATTTGCAATAGACATCTAAATTCTAGGCAGGATGAACCAGCGAAGACCAATTTCTTTCTCTGAACACGATGTTATACCCTGGAAACGCCGTGTTTAGTTCCCCGAAGGTAAGGAAATCGGTAATGTGTTTGACTTTATACCAATTGGCATTGATCTGAAGCCATATGACGCTCATCTTTACTATTCAAACCGTGAATTGAGGTGTTTATTGGCAATACCGTTCAGCGCATTTACTACAGAAAGACCTAGATTGACTCTCCAAATCACTGGATATGGGAAGCCATTGACTTAGCCGTACGGCTGTCACACGTGGTGGTACCTTCCGCGAGCAGTTTGACCCTCTATCTTCTAATTCATACATGAAGATAAGGTGCACGTCACTAAGATGTATACTAACCTACTTGTCCGAACACGAAGTGATTCTCTCGCTACAGCGGGCTAGGTTCTCGAAATGTAAGGTATTCGGTGAAAATAATATCTTCAATAGTGTTGGTCACGTTCGCAGTCGGTTGAGGTGTCTCAACCTCACCTCACACTATTGAGGTGTCTAGGGCTAACAATGTGCTGCCAATTTACACCCGGCATACCTGGTTTCACTTCCGGAATCACAGGATATGTGGAGCGATGGACTCGTCCGTTCAAAGCTCAAAGAGGGCCGCAAAGTTCTCGAGCGGTTTGTCCCACAATCTCCTAATTCGTACATGAAGTTAAGGAGCCTGACACTGAAATGAATACAAATTTCTTTCTCTGAACGCTAAGTTATACCCTCGATACAGCTGGTTAGGTTCGCGGAAGATATGCTATTCGGTAAAAGGAGTGACTTTATGCGCATTGGTAATGTTCTCCGCCGGTTTGACTCTCTACATTAATATTCATACCGTGAATTAAGGTGTCAGTTGCCAATAAACTTCAGCACACTTACACCCAGATCACCTGAATGGACTCTCGAAATCACAGGATAGGTGATGCAATAGACATAGGCGTTCGACTCTGATAGATTGCGGTTACGTTCTTGAACGTTTGACCATCGATATTCTAATCCATACATGAATTTACGGTGCCGTCACCACATTTTATATAATGTGTTTCCTTTATCATGTAGCTATAGACTCGATTATGCGGGTTAGCTTCGCGGACGGTAAGGCATTATGTAACATGTTTGAAATTATAGCAATTAGAACGTTCTCACGTGGTGTGACGCTCTATTTTAGTATTCATTCCGCAAATTAAGGTACCTATTGCGAATAGTGTACAACGCATTTGCTCACGGAATATCTCGCTTGATTTTCAGAATAACAGGATAGGTGAAGTGGTTGACATAGCCGTCCAATTCTCAAAGACGAAGGTAACGATCCCAAACGGTTTGACGCGCAATTGTAATATCAAACCGTGAATTAAGGTTTCTATTACATATAATGTTCAACGGATTTGCTCCCGGCATACTTGGATTGACTGTTGGAATAGCAGGATAGGTGAACCTATTTACTTAGCAGATCGTCTCACGTAGACGGTGCAGCGTTTCGAGCGGAATGACCCTAGAGCTTCTAATACATACATGAAGTTAAGGTGCCCCTCTCCGAAATGGAGACTAATTTTTTTCTATGTACATGAAGTTGTGGTCTCAATACAGCGGGTTAGCTTCATAGAATGTAAGGCCTTCTATAAAATGTTAGACGTTATACCAGTAGGTAATGGTCTACAACGGAATGATTCGGTACTGTACAATTTATACTGTGAATTAAGGTGTCTATTGCCAATACTATACTGCGGATAGACTCTCGGAATTCCTGGTCTGAACGTCGGAATAACAGGGTCGGTGAAGACATTGACTTGGCAGTACGACTTTCAAAAAAGGTGCTAACGTTCTCGAAAGGCTTGACTCTCGAATTTGGTATTAATACGTGAAATACACGGGCGTGTCGGACTGCTGAAATGTCCACTCGTTTGATTCCGTGAAAAATAATATTGACACTCGCTGCGGCGGGATAAAATCTCGGCAGGTAACGCACTGGTTAAAAAGAATTACATTACTTTAATTGATAATGTTGTCTGGCGGTTTGACTTCATGTATGTATTAAACGATCGAGTGCAAAACCTTTCGAAACATTACCACATTCCTCAAAATCGAACGCCGAAGAGAGTAAATTCACCTACCGTATGATGCCGTGAGACAATCCAGGTATTCAGCGATTACGTCGGCAGTATATAATTGGCATCATCCACCATATATCACGGTATGAATATTAAACTCCAGAGTCAAACCGCTGTAGATCATTACGAATTGCCATAGTGTCAAACTTTTTAGCGAAGGCGTTAACATCCGAGAATCCATTTTGCTGTTGCGATTGGCTGGCTTAGTGTTCACCGGAACAAATTAGTAGACATTTTCGAAGACGAAAACCATATTTAAGCTGTGAATAGAATAATCTAGAGCCAAATCCTTCGAGAACGATCACAACTTCTCTGAGAATCGAATGGCGAAGTCAATCAGCGACATCCATCCTGTAATTCCTAGTGCTAAGCCAGGGACCCGTAGAGTGAATCCCCCGAACGGTATTGACAATAGACACCTTAATTCACGCTATGAATACTAAAGTAGATCGTCAAGCCATTTGAGAACGCTGCCGATAGGTATGAAGTCAAACGTTTTACCCAAGGCCATATCTTCCGCGAACATCATCCGCTTCATCGAGAGTATAATTACGTGTTTAGAGAACAAAATCAGTATTGATTTCAGTGTCGGGCACCTTAATATCATGCATGAATTGGTAGATCGAGGGTCAAGCTGTTCGAGAACGATAACCCCATCCTTGAGATTCGAACGGCTAAGCCAATAACCATACCCACCCTGTGATTCCGAGAGTCAAACCACGTATTCCTGGAGTAATCTGCTGCACCGTATTGGCATTAAAAACCCTACATCACGATATAAATATTAATGTACAGAGTCTCACAGTTGTACAACATTACCTATTGATATAGGCACTAACATTTCACCGAAGTACGTACCTTCAGACAAATTAACCGATGTATCGAGAGCTTATCTCCTGTTCAGAGAAGCAAAATGGTATAAATTTTAGCGACGGGCACCATGAATTCATCTATGCAACGAAAGATCGAGGGTCAATCCGTTCAAGAACGTTAGCACCTACTTTGAGAGTTGAACGGCAACGTCAACAGCTTTACCTATCCTGTACTCCCAAGTGTCAAACATGGTATTCCGGAGTAAATCCGCCGTACAGTATTGGCAAATGACACCAAAATTCTCGGCATGAGCATTATAGTAGGCAGTTATATCATCGGTGAACGATACGAATTGGTATAATAGACTCATACACTTTACCGAAAGCCATACCATCGGTGCTGCTAACCCGCGATGTCGAGAGTGTAACTTCGCGATCAGGGAAGCATATTATTATACACATTAGTGACGGGCACCTTCTTCGCTCCATGTACGATTTAGAAGATCGAGGGTCAAACCCTCGAGAATGTTGCCACATTCCGTGAGAGATGACGGTTATGTATATAGCTTCACACATCTTGCGATTCTGAGAGTCTAATCAGGTATTCCGGGAGTAAATCAGCTGAACCCTATTACAAACAGATAGTTTAATTCACGGAGTGAATATTAAAATGTTGCGTCACACCATTGTGAGGAAGTTTCTAATTGTTATAAAGTTAAACGATCAACCGAATTCCTTACAGTTTGAGCAGCTGACTCGTCGTTTCGAGGGTATATCGCCGTATTTAGGGAAACACATTAGTATTCAATTTATGGACGTCACCATAAATTCATATATAAATAAGAGGATCGAGGGTCAAAACGATCGAGAGCGTTGCCACCTTCGGTGAGAGGCGAACCGTTATGTCAATAGTTTCACGTACCCTGCGATTCCGAGAATGAAGCAGGCATTCCGGAGTAACTCCGCTGAATAGGCTGAATTTGCAATAGGCACCGTCATTTACGGTTTGAATAGTAAAATGGAGCGTCAAATCGTTTGTGCTGTCATCAGTAGTTATAAAGTAAAACGGTTTACCATATGCATTACCGTCCGAGAAGCAAACCCGCCGTATCTAGCGTATAGGTACGTGCTTATGGAATCACATTAGTAAACATTTTAGTGATGGTTAAGTTAATTTCATTAAGAATAAGGAGATCGGGGGTCAAATCGGTAGCGGAATTTACCAGCTTCTGCGAGACACGAAGGGCTAAGTAAATAGCCTCACCTATTCAGTGATGCGGAGAGTCAAAGCAAGAATTTCGGGAGTCCATCCATAGTACACTGTTTGCAATGGACACCCTAGTTCATGGTTGGAATATTGAAGTACATAGTCAAACATTTGTAGACCGTTACATATTCGGATAATGTCAAAAGCTTTACAGAAAACCTTTGGAACCTAGATCATAATCCGATGTATGAAGAGTATTACTTCGTATTCAGAGATACAAATTAGCATACATTGAAGTGATGGCACCTTTATTTCATGTACGAATGAGAAAACCGAGGTGAAACCGTTCAAGAACATTACCGCCTTCTGCGTGAAATCGCACATATAGCACAATAGCTTCATATATCATGTGATTCCGAGAGACAAACAGATTTTCCGGAGTAAATTCGCTCAGCAGTATTGCAATAGGACACCTTTCTCCCCGGTTTGACTATTGAAATAGAGCGTCACGACGTGTGAGATCGTTACGAATTGCTATAAAAGTCAAACATTTTCCAGAAATCCATAACGTGCGAGAAGCTAACCCTCCGTATCGAGAGTATAACTTCGTGTTTAGGGAAACACATTAGCATACATTTTAGTGATGCCACCATAAAATGGTGTAAGAATTAGAAGATCGAAGGTCAAACCGTTCGAGAACGTTAGCTCCTTCTGCGAGATACGAACGGCTATTTCAAACAGCTACACACATCCTGCCTTTCCGAGAGTCAAACAAGGTATTCCGGATTGAATCCACTGAACAGTATTGGCAATAGACACCTTACATCATCACATGAATATCGAAGATGAAAGACCAACCGTCAGAGAACATTACCCATTGGTATAATGTCATTTTTTTACACACTACCTTACTTTCCGAGGACATAACACGCTGTATCGGGATAATAATTTCGTGACCAAGGAACCAAATTATTACGCATTTTAGTGGTGTACACCTAAATTTCATGCACGAATTAGAAGAGCAACTGTCAAATCGTCCCACGACGATACCATCTTCATTGAGAGCCAAACTTCTATATCAATGGGTGCTCCTATCCTGTTATTACTATGGTCAAACAAGGTATTCCGGAAGTTAGCACACTGTATACTACTGGCAACGGACATCATAATTCACGGTATGAATACAAAAGCAGATCGACAAACCGTTGAAGAATATTACCTACTCGCATAGCGTCAAACCTGTTACCGAAAGCCTTCCCTTCCGAGAAGCTATCCCGCCGTATTGAGAGTATAACTCCGTGTCGAAAGAAACACATATGTATACATTTTAGTGACGGACACCATAGTTCCATGTACGAATTACAAAATCAAGAGACAATCCGATTGAGAAAGTTACCACTTTCCTTAAATGCCGAGCGGCTACGTCAAATGTTTCACGCATTCTGTGATTCCGAGAGTCCAACCAGGTACTCTGGGAGTAAATCCGCTGTACAGTATGGGCAATATACACCTTAATAGACGGTTTGAATATTAAAGTGCTGCATCTATCCTCTTGATATCATTCCCAATTGCTATAAAGTCAAACTCACCTCACACAATTGAGATGTCTAGGGCCAACAATGTGCTGCAAATTTACACCCGGCATACCTGGTTTCACTTCCGGAATCACAGGATTGGTGTCGCTATTGACTTAGTCGGTCGATCCTCAAAGAAGGTGGAAAAGTTCTCGAACGGTTTGACCTTCCACCATTATATTTCATACTCGAAATTGAGGTGGCCTTCACTAAAAAGCATACCAATTTGCTTCTCTGAGCACGGTGTTATACTCTCGATACAACGGGTCAGTTTTCAGAGGGTAAGGCATTCTGTAAGTGGTTTCACCCCTCACGAATATGTAATGTTCTACAGCGGTTTGTCGGCCTGCTTTATTATTCATGCCGTGAATTGTGGTGTCTGTTGCCAATATTGTACAGGGCAATTACTCCCGGAATACTTGGTTCGACTCTTGGAAAAGCAGGAATTGACTTAGCTGTTCGAGTCACGAAGCAGGTGGTAACATTCTCGAACAACTTGATTCACGATTTTATATACCTATACATGAAAATGTGGACGTTTGTCTGCTAGAATATCTACCAATATATTTCCGCGAACATTAAGCATGACACTCACTACAGCTGGTTATGTAGATCGGAAGGTAAGGCCTTCGGGAAATAGTGTGACTCTATATCAATAGTTAAACATCTACAACAGTTTCACGCTACTTTAACATTCGAACAGTGAATTATGAATATCAATCACCAATCCTGTCCAGCGAATATACACCCGGATTACCTGATCTTGCCCTTGGAACCACAGGACAGGTGATGCTGATAACTTAGCCGTTCGAATCTCTAAGTGGATGGTAACATTCTCGAACACTTTGACCTTCGATGATCTGAATCATAAAAAAATTACGGTGCTGCCACTAAAATGTATTCTAATGTGTGTCTATAAGCACGAAGTTATGCGCTCGATACAGCGGGTTAGCTTCTCGGAGTGTAAGGACTACGGTGACACGAATGACTTCGTACCAGTCGGTAATGTTTCCCGAAGGTTTGACTCTCTACAACATTCATGCCGCGAATTAATATGTCAATTGGCAAGACTGTTCAACTGACTTACTCTCGAAATACCTGTTTTAATTCTCAGGATCACAGGACCGGTGAAGTTACAGACTTTGCCTATCGACTCTAACAGAAGTTGGCATCGTTCTCGAACGGTTTGACGCTCGATGTTCTAATTCATACGAGACATTAAGTTGCTCGTCTCAAAATATCTACTAATTTCTTTCGCTGAACACGAAGTTATACCTTGTCACAGCGGATTATATTCTCTGAAGGTAAGGAATCAAGTATTTATTATGTCGTTACACAAATTGGTAACTTTCACAAACGGTTTTACGCTCTACTTTAATATTCAAACTGTACTTTAATATTCAAACTGTGAATTAATGTTTCCTTTGCCAATATTGTACAGCGATTGATTTACGGCATACCTGCTTTGCCTATCGGTATAGTGAAGCTATTGAATTAACCATCGATTCAAAGAGAAGATGGGATCGTTCTCAAGCGGCTTGAATATCGATAATTTCCTACATGAAAATCAGGTGTGATTCTACTATTAAATCTACAGATTTGTTTCCGTGAACAATAAGTAAGACACTGGCTAGAGCGGGTTAGTTTCTCTTAAGGTAGATAATTCGGTAAGTTGAATGTCTTTATACGAATAGTTAATTTCCCCGACGGTATGACTCATTACTTTAATATTCATACCGATAGTTAATGTGTCTATTGCAAAACTATTCAGCGGATTTACTCCGGAATGCCTCATATGACTCATGGAATCTTGGAATATGTGAAGCTGTCGACTTGGCCGTTCTAACATAAAAGATGATGGTAACGTTCTGGAACGGTTACACTCTCGATCCTCTATTTCATTCATGAAATTAAGGGGCGTGGCAGAAAAATGTATGCACATTTGTTCATCTGAATACTTGTTATACTCTCGATACAGCGCGTTATGCGTTCTGGCCGTAAGGTCTTCAATAAACGTTCGAATTTATATCAACTGGAAACTTTCTCATATGGGTTTGTCGCTCCAAAGTAATATTCATGCTGTGAATAAAGGCGTCTAATGCCAAAACTCTCCAGCGGATTTACCCTCGGATTACCTGGTTTGACTCTCGGAGTCACAGAATAGGTAAAGCCATAGTCTTAGCTGTGCGTCTCTCAAAGAAGGTGGTAACGATCTCCGATGGTTTGACCCTCGAGATTCTAATTCATACATGAAATTTATGTGCCCCTCACTAAAATGTATACTAGTTCATCACTCTGAACAGGACAATATGCTCTAGATGCAGCGCGTTAATTTTTCGGAGAGCGTGGCATTCGTAAAACATTTGACTTTATAGAATTGGCAACGTTCTAAAACAGTTCGACGCTATACGTTAATATTCGGACCGTGAATTACGGCGTCAGTTGCAACACTCTTCACCGATTTACACCTGGATTGCCTGATATGACTCTCGTAATCACGGGGTATGTGAAGATATTGAATTAGCCGCTCGACTCCCAAAGAAGGTGGTATCGTCTTCTAACGGTTTTACTACCCATTTTGCAATTTATACATGAAAATGTGGTGCCCGTCTCCTATGATGTCTACTAATTTGTTTTTGTGAACATTAGGAATGACACTCGCTAAAGCGTTTATG
This sequence comes from Lasioglossum baleicum, assembly GCF_051020765.1. Lineage (NCBI taxonomy): Eukaryota > Metazoa > Arthropoda > Insecta > Hymenoptera > Halictidae > Lasioglossum > Lasioglossum baleicum. Next base: position 22,105 of record NW_027471377.1, read on the forward strand.
TTCAAGGAGGTTTATCTATTCAGTAAAAAGAATGACTCTATAGCAATTGGTAATATTCCTCGACGGATTGAACTTCTGCTGTAATAATCGTAGCGTGAATTAAGGTTTCTATTCACAATACTGTTCAGTCGATTTACTCCCGGTATACCTGGTGTGACCCTTGGATTCACAAGATGGGTGAAGCTATAGACTTATCTGTTCGACTCTCTATGAGGGTGGTAACGATATCGAAGTGTTTCATCATCGCGATTCCAATTGATATATCGATAATGTGCCCGATACTGAAATGAATACTAATTTCTATCTGTGAACACGAACTTCTTCTTCTCGATGAAACCAGTGGGGTTTGCGGAAGGTAAGGTCGACGGTACTACGTTTGACTTTATATCAGTTGGTAACGCTCTCAAACGGTTTGCCGATACACTTTAATATTCATACCGTGAATTGAAGCGTCTGTTGTCAATTCTGTACAGCGCATTTACTGCCGAATACCTGATTTGATTATCGGAATCGTAGGATGGGAGAAGCTGCTGAATTAGACGTTCGTCTCTAAAAGAAGGTGCTAACATTCTCGAAAGGTTTGACGTTCGGCTTGTAATGCACACATGAAGTAATGGTGCCATCACTGAAATGGAGACTCATTTCTTCATCTGAACACGAACTGTAATATACTGCTATGATATTTCGATTTTTCACAAAATTTCAAGTTTTTAATTTCTGAAATTGAATCGTACATGAAAAGTGCCTTTGGAATTAGTTGAGAATACGTTTGTGACAATATTTTGTTATAGTACCTGTTATATTATATGATTGTCCCCTTGTGTACCTTCGCTGCCGGCACGATACCACTGGAGTCGTCTTGTCGTTGCGTTCGGTAGTTGGGAATGACACTACTTGATGGTGTCGGAAATTACTATTGTCTTGAAATTGTACCGTATGCATCTTTTCGCAGTTTTCCGTTTATTTATACATTCTGTAATTTAAAATTATGATATTTTCGTTAAATTACATAATTCTAACTTTTTATAATAAAAAATTGTATTTCCATGTAAATGTTCCTTTAGAATTAGTTGAGCTTACGTTTATTCCAGTATTTTGTTAAGGTTGTTGTTATTTAATAATATTGTGTGTATACGTACCAACCCAGCCGGAGCATGTCGACTACCAAGGTCTTGTAGTTGTACACGGTAGCTCGAGCGGCATTACTGTTTGGTTTCAGTTAGTTCCTTATCCTTGATTTTGTATCATATGCATTCAGTCCGAGTTTTATATTTATTTATAGATACTGTAATTTATTGTTGTAATATTTTCGATCTTCTTCGAAATTTTCAATTTTATGTAAAAAAATTATATTTCGTGGAAAAAGTGCCTTTGAAATTAGTTGAGGGTACGCGTTTATGACATTATCTGTTAAAAATATTGTTATTTGATATGATTGTCTGTATAAGTACCTACGCTGTCGGAACTACACTACGGGCCGGTGCATGCAGTTGCATTCGGAAGATCGGAGGGATACTACTGTATGGCCTACGTTAATTTCTTTAACCCTGCTTTGTACCGTACGCATTTTTCCCAATTCTCACACTTATTTACGCATACTGTAATTTAATGTTATAATATTTTCGATTTTTTCAAAATTTCATTTCTTATTTGAAGAAATGTATGACTTAGTAAAAGTGTCTTTGGAATTAGTTGGGTGTACGTCTATGACGTTATTTTGTTAATCTTACAGTTGTCTTATACGATTGTCTCTATACGTACCTACGCTTCGTGTGCGACAAGACTGGAGTGGTCTTGCAGTTGCGAATGCCAGATCGGCGCGGCATACTGGAAGGCCCTCGTATATTTCGTTAAACTTGATTATGTACCGTCGTCATTTTCCCCAGTTTTCCATTTTCTTATACATACTGTATTTTACAGTTATGATATTTCCCCTTTCTTCTCAAAACTTCAACCTTTTTGTTTCAATAATTGCATTTTTTAGGACAAGCGCCATAGAATTAGTAGAGTGACCGATTATGACAATATTTTGTTAAATTCATTGTTATTTTACAGGATTGTCTCTATATGTACCTACGCTGCCGGAATAACGCGCCTGGACTGGTCTTCAGTTTCGTATGGCCGATCGGGTCGACATTACTGCATTATCTTCGTTAATTTCCCTAACCTTGATATTGTGCCGAATGCATTCCTTCGATATTCAATATTATATATTTATTTCCACATTCTGTGATCTACTGTTATGATATTTTCGATTTCATTCAACCTCCAATTTTTTATCTCAGAAATTGTATCCTTTAGGAGGCAGTGAACACATCATAGCAGTAACATAGAGTATGTACAAATAAATGGAAAACTGGGGAAAAATTCTTCCTTTACAATATGAAGGTTAAAACATTATCGATGACCATCCAATAGTCTCGCTTCGTCTGTCGCACGCAACTAGAAGATCTCGCCAGTTGTCTCGCTCAGACAGCGTAGGTACATACGCAGACAATCAAAACAAAATAACAATTAGTTGAACAAAATAATGGCAGACGGGTACACTGAACTAATTGCATAGTCACTCTTCCTAAGTTGAAGTCATTTTTCTAAGATGAAGATTGAAAATTTGAAGATAAGTCGAAAATATCATAACAGTAAATTACAGAATGCATAAATAAATGGTGAACTGAGAAAAAATTCATACGATACATAATCAAGGTTATAGAAATAATCGGAGACCATTCAGTAGTGCCGTTCCGTTCGGCACATCCAACTACAATACCTCGCTAGTCGTGTTGCGCCGATATCGTATGTACGTATACCGACAATCATATAAAATATCAATAAATCTAACAATATATTCTCATATACATAAACACAACTAATTCCAAAGACTCTTTTGCCAAGGAATCCAATTTCTTATAATAATGATTGATAATTTAAAATTTAAAAAAATCGGAAATATCTTAACAGTAAATAACATTTTTTATAAATAGGTAGAAAACTGAGAAAGATTACAAACGGTATAAAACAATGGTTAAAGAAATTATCGATGAACATCCAGTAGTGCCGCTTCCATCTGCGGTACAAAATTACAGGAACTCCTCTGTCGTGTTGCTCCAACAGCGAAGGAACGTATAGAAACAGTGATACAAAATAACAAAAAGTTTAAAAAATTTTCGGACATGTAAGTACACTCAACGAATTCCAAAGGCACTTTTCATGTACGATACATTTTCTGGAATAAAAAACTTGAAATTTTGAAGAAAATATAAAATATCATAAGAGTATATTACAGTATGTACACATCAACAGAAAACAGAGAAAGAATGCAAACGGTGTAATATCCAGGTCAAAGAAATTAACAAGGACCTAACGGCACTGTCACTCCGATCTCGCGAACGCAACCACAAAACCAATCCAGCCATGTCGCACTGGACTCGAAGGAAAGCATATCGACAATCATATAATGTAAAAACAAGCTTGACAGAAAGTTGTCATATAAGTACACTCAACTATATCCAAAGACACGGTTACCGAGAATTACAAATCGCTAAACAAAAATTTATAATTATGACATATCGAGCATACCATAACACTGAATTACAGCATATGAAATTTAATACATGACTATGAAAACATTAATATTGTACAATATTAAGGTAAAAATGATATACGAAGAACATACAGCAGTGACGCACCGATTAATGAACGCTACTACAAGACCACAGCTGGCGTGTCGCTCCGGAAAAGCAGATACGTATAGAGACAATCCTATAAAATACCATCAACTTAACAAAATATTGTTATCAACGTACACACAAATAATTCCAATGACACTTTTACTTAGAAATACAATTTTTAAAAATAAAGAATTATAATTTCGAAGAAAATAGAAAATTTCATAAAAGCAAACTATAGAACGTATAAAGAAATGGAAAACGTGAGAAGAAATGGATAGGGTTCAAAACCATTATTACACGAAAAAACGAAGACCATCCAGTGTGCCGCTCCGATCTGCCGTACGCAACCATAAAGCCATTACAGCTGTGTCGTTCCGGAAGCGTA
>NW_027471378.1:0-26145 GCF_051020765.1 Lasioglossum baleicum
TGATTCCGAGAGACAAATCTGTTACCCGAGAGTAAATCTGCTGAAGCGTATTCGCAATAAACACCTTAATTCTCGGTATGATTATGAAAGCAGACACTCAACATTTTGTAGAACGTTACCCACTGGTGTAGATGCAAACCTTTTACCGAAAGCTTTACCTTCCGAGAAGCTATCCGCCGGAATTAGAGCACATATTCGTGTTCAGAGGAAGACATTAGTACACATTTTACTGATGGGCGTAACAATATCATGTATGAATTAAAAAATCAGGGGTCAAACCAATCGACTACGTGCCCACCGTCTTTAAGGATGGCACAGTTATGTCAACAGCTTGCCCCGTACTGTCATGCCTAGAGTGAAACAATTTACTACACAGCATAGTGACGAGCACCTTATTTTCATGCATGAATTAGAAGATCGAGGGTCAAACTGATCGAGAACTTTACCACCTTTTCGTGAAAACGCACATATAACACAATAACTTTACCTATCCTACGACTCAGAGAGTCACTCTAGGTATACCAGCAGCATATCAGCTGATGACTATTGACAATATACACCTTAGCTCGGCTTTAATGTTAAAGAACAGACTCAAACCCTTTGACAACGTTCACAAATGATACAGAGTCAAACGTTCCATACTAGGACGTACCACCCGCAATCCTCACCCTCTTCATCGAGAGTATAAGTTCGTATTCAGAGAAAGAAATTGGTCCTCATTTCAGTGACGGAAGCAATAATTTCATGCATGAATAGGAAGATCGGGTCGTCAAACCGACCGAGAACGTTCACACTTCATTTGAGTATATAAGTCAGTAGCTTCACCTTTCCTGCCATACCTAGAGTCAGACCACGTATTCCGGGAAGAAGTCCCCTATACAGAATATGCATTACGCACCCTAATTCACGGAATAAATTTTAATGCACATTGTGAAACCCTTGTAGGACGCTACCTATTTTATCCACTTAAAATTTTTAACGGATACCATACCCTCAGAGAACGTATCCCGCCAGAGGTAGTGTCTAGCTTTGTGTTCACGGAAAAATATTAGTGGATACATTAGCGAAGGGACACCATGTTCTCGTATTTCAGTACCAGAATCGAATGTCAAGTCGTTCGAGAACGTAACCACCTCCATTGAGAGTGGCACACGTACGTCGATATCTTCAACTGCCCTGTGATACCGAGAGTCCAACCAGTTATTCCGGGAATATATCCGCTTGTCAGTATGCGCGATAGATACCTTAATTCGCGATAGAACTTTATTTTTCTACCCAACACCTTATCTTTCTCGAACCTATCCCGGTGTAGCGAGTGTCTTGCTTCAAGCTCACAGAAACAAATTATTAGACGGTTCAGCAGACGAAAGCGTTACCTTTATGTGTGAATAGCAAAATCGAGGGTCAGTCCTTTCGATATCGTTACCATCGTCTTTGAGTGTCGATCAGATATGTCGATAGCTTCACCCATCTTGTGATACCGAGAACCACACAAGGTAATCCGAAGGTAAATATGTTGAAGAATACAGGCAGTGGACATGTTAATACACGGTTTGAATATTAAAGTACACAGTCCAAACTTTGTCGAACGTTGCATAATGACAAAGTTTGACCAAAGTCCTTACCCTCCGAGTACCTAATCCGCGATATCGGGAGTATAACTTCGTAATCGGAGATAAAGATTAATATACATTTTAGTTACTGACGTCTTAACTTCAGTTATGAGTTAGAAGATTAATTGTCACACCGTTCGAAAACACAATAGCTTCACCTACCCTAGAATTCCGGGAGTCAACTCCGGTATTTAAAGTGTAAATCCGTCGAATAATTTTGGCAATTGACACCTAAATTCACGGTCTGAATATTTATGTAGGGAGTCAAACCGTTGGAGAACATTACCAATTCCTATAGAGTCATGCGTTTTTTGAATACCTTACCTTCCGATATCCAATCCTGGTGTAGCGAGCGTACTGCTTAATGTAAACAGAAACAGATTAGTAGCCATTTTAGTGGACGGACAACACATGCTTGTGAGCAAATATCAACACCGAGAGTCAAAGGGTTCGAGAACGTTACCACCTTCTGTGAGATTCGAGCAGCTAAGTCAATAGCTTCATATATCCTATGTCTTCTAAAGATAAACCAGATATTCAGGGAGTAAATTCTCTTTACATTATTCACAATATACATCTCAATTCAGGTTTAAATATTAAAGCAGGCCGACAAGCCGAAGTAGAACACTAGATATTCCTGTAGGGTTAAACTTCTTACAGAATAACTTACCCGCCGGAAGTGGTATCAGCTGTATGGAGAGTATAACAGCATATTCATAGAAAGGAACTTGTAAACATTTTAGTGACGAGCTCCTTAATTTCATGCATGAACTAAAATGTCGCGAGTCAGTCCACTTGTGAAGGTTGCCACCTTTTGAAAGAGACGATCGGGTAAGTCAATATTTTCACGTATCCTCCGATTGAGATAGGAAAACCAGGTATTCAGGGAGTAAATCCGCTGAACGATATTGGCGTTATACTCCCTACCTCCAGGCTTAAATATTAAATTGCAGAGTGAAACCATTGTCGAACATAACGAATTGGCATAGATTCAAACTTTTTTCCGATGGCCCTTACCATCTGATACCCTAACCTGCTGTATCGATTGTCAAAATTCGTGTTCAAGCAAACAACCTATTATTCTGTTTCGTGACGGGCACCTTCTTTTCATGTATGAATAAGGAGATCGATATGCATGCTGTTCCAGAAAGATGCAACTATCCGTTATATTCGCACAGCTAAGTCCATATCGGCACCTAGTCTGTGATTCCGAGCGTTCGAACCAGGTATGCCGGGAGTGAATCCGCTGTTCACTATAGGCAATAGACACCGTAATTTATGTTAAGAATATTAATGTAGGCAGTCAAACCGATGGAGAATATAACTAGATGGTACATAGTCAAAGATTTTACCGGATGCATTACCACCAAGATCATAACCCGCAGCAGCAATTGTCTTGCTTAGTGCACACAGAAACAATTGAGAAGACATTTTAGCAGGCGGATACCTTATTCTCACGAATGAATACAATAATCTGGAATCAAGCCGTTTGAGAACGGTCCCACCATTTTTGACGACCGAACGGCTATGTCAATAGCTTCATCTATCCTGCGATTCCGAGAGTCAAACATGGCATTCCGGGATTAAATCCACTGAACCGTATTAGAAATTGAAACCATCCATCACGATCTGAATATTAATGTATGGAGTCCAACTGTCGGAGAATGTTACCAATTGAAATAAAGTCATTCTCTTAACCTCAATTCCTTACCTACCGAGAAATCAAACCGATGCAGCGATTGTGTTTCTTAGTTTTCACGTAACAAAATTGATAGATATTTTAGCAGACGGACAAATTAATATCATGCATATACAGGAATATCGAGGGCAAACGGCTCTTGAGCGTAGCAGCCTTTTTTGAGAGTGGCACAGCTACGTCAATACTTCAATTATACGGTGATACCGAGTGTCAAACCAGGCATTCTAGGATTACATCCGCTGTACAGCATTGGCAATGGACCCCTAAATTCTTGGCATGAACATTAAAGTTGGAAGTCAAATCGTCGGGGAACTATAGAAATTGTTGAAGTCATCCTTTTTTCAGACTACGTTTCCTTCCGAGAACAAAACCTGCTGCCTAGAGTGCCTTGCTTTGTGTTGAGATTAATAAATTAGTATTCATATTGGTGCGAGCATCTTATCTTCATGTACGAATAACAAGATAGAGGGTCATACCGTTCAGAGCCTTACCGCGCTCTCTGAGGGTCGAACGACTAAGACAGTTGTTTTTGCTATCCTGTGATTCCGAATGTTAAACCAGGTATTACTCGAGTGAATCCCCTGAACAGTATTTGCAATATACACCTCAGTTCACGGTTTGAATATTAATGCATACCGCCAAACCGTTGTATGACGTTACCAATTGCTCTGAAGTCAAACGTTCCACCGATGACTTTATCCCCAAAAACTAATCCGCTGTATCGGGAGTAAAACTTCATGATTACGGAGAGAAATTGGTATTCATTATAGTGTCGGCCACATTAATTTCATAATGAACTAGAAGATCGAGTGTCAAGCCGTTCGCGAACGGTGTCACCATCTCTGTGATACGAACGGCTAAGTCAATAGCGTCACCACTTCTGCGATACAATGAGTCAAACCTCTATTCACGGCATGAATATTATAGTTGAGAGTCAATCCTTCGGGGAATATTACGAATTGGTACGACGACAAAATTCTTACCGGACACCTTGCTATCCGCGAACCTAGCACGGTATATCGAGGGTATAAATACGTATTCATAGATGAAAATTAGTATTCATTTACAGGACGTGCACCTTAATCTCATGGATGAATGAGGAGGTCGCCAGTCAATCCGATCGAGAACGTTACCACCTACTTTGAGCGCCGAACAACTAAGTCAGTACCTTCAGCGATCCCGTTATTCCGATATACAAACCAGGTAATACGAGGGTAAATCCGTTGAAGAGTATTGGCAATAGATACCTTAATTCTCGGAGTGAATATTAAGGTACAGAATCAATCCAATGTAGAACGACACATATTCGTATAGGTTCAAACTTTACCGAAGGCCTTACCTTCTGAAAAGCAAATACACTGTATCGAAAGTATAACTCCGTGTTCAGAGAAGGAATGTAATATGCATTTTACGTACGTAATTTTATGTACGAATTAGGAAATTGTGGGTGGCAACTTTCTCGAAAGTTGAGAATTGAACGGTTAAGTCAGTAGCCTCACCTATCCTGTGATTATGAGAGTGGAACCAGATATTCCGGCAGTACATTCGCTGAAAATTAATGGCAATACACACCATAAATCACGGTTTGAATATTAATATTGAGCGTCACGCTGTTAGAATCCGTTACCAGTTGCTATAAAGTCAAGCGCTTTACGTGTGGCCTTACATTCGGAGTTGTTAATCCGCCGTATAGTGAGAATAACTTATTTTCAGGGAAAGAAATTAGTCATCCTTTCGGTGATGAGCACCTTAATTTCAGGTATATATTAGAAGATAGAAGGTGAAACCGTTCGCGAACGATGCCTCCTTCTGTGAGAGATGAACGGCTATGTCAATAGTTTTTCGGATCATCCGATTTCGAGAGTCAATCCAGGTAATCAGGGAGCAAATCCGCTGTATTTTATTGGCAATAGATACCATAACTCGCAGAGAGAATATTAAAATAGAGCGTCGCACCGTATGAGAACGCTACTAATTGCTATGAAGACAAACGTTTCACCGAATGCCTTACCGTACGAGAAGCTAACATGCCGTATCGAGAGTATAGCTACGTGTTTAGGGAAACACATTGGTATATAATTTAGTGATGGGCATCTTAACTTCATATATTTCTTACAAGATCGATAGTTAAACCGTTCGAGAACGAAACAACCTTCTGTGTGAGTCGTACGTCTGAGTTAATAGCTCCACCTATCCTGTGATTCGGAGAGTTAAACCAGGTATTCCGCGAATAAATCTGCTATACAGTATTGGCAAAGGACATCTTAATTCATGGTTTGAATATTACGGTAGAGCGTTAGTCCGCTTGATAGCGATACCAAATGGTATAAAGGCATGCTTTTTACCCAATACTTTTTCTTCCGAGAACATTCGCCGCTGTTTCGAGGGTACATCTTCGTGTTCAGAGATACAAATTAGTATACATTATAGTGGAACGCACCATCATTTAATGTATGATATAGTAGATCGAGTGGCAAACTGTTCCATGACGTTACTACTAGTTTTGAGAGCCGCACATCAGTGTCACTAGCTTCACTTACCCCGTGATTCCGAGAATGAAACCAGCTATACGGGGAGTAAATCCGCAGTACAGTATTGGTCTTAGATCATACATTACGGTATTGATATTAATATACAGAGTCAATCCGTTGTAGAACGTTATCTGTTGGTAAAGTGATAACACTTTACCGAAGGCCTTACCTTCCTAGAAGCTATCCAGCTGTATGGAGGATGTGGCTTCGCGATCAGAGAAGCAAGTTAGTATCAATTTTAGTTACAAGCCCCATAATTTCATGTATTACTTAGAAGATCGAGGGCCAAACCGTTCGAGAGTGTTACTACTTTCTTTGTAAGGTTTTCGGTAAAACGTTTGATTTTATAGCAATTGGTACTGTTCTCAAACGTTTTGACGCTCTATATTGATATTCACATAGCAATTAAAGGTGTATATTGCCAATACTGTTCAGCTGATTTAAGCCGGGAATACCATGTTTGACTTTCGGAATCACAAGGGCCGGTCACGCTATCCACACAGCAGTTCGATTATTCTGGAAGGTGGTACCGTTACGAACGCTTTGGCTCCCGATGCTGATATGTGTCCGTCTGGTGTCCGCCCGCTAAAATGTCTACTTATTTGATTCCGTTAGCATTAAGCAGGACACTCGTCACAACAGGATTGGATCACGCAGGGTAAGGTGTTCAAGGAAGGAATGACTATATACGATTCGGTAATGATCTCCGACGGTATGACTTCCCACATTAATATTTATGCAGTGAAATAAGGTGTCCATTGCCAATTTTCTTCAGCAGATTTACCCCGGTATTACCTGATTTGACTCTCGGAATCACAGTATAGGTGAAGCTATATACGTTGCCGTTCAACTCCCAAAGAACCTTCTCTAACGGTTTGGCTCCTTATTGTTCTATTCATACATGAAAATGAGGTGTCTGTCTGTTTAAGTATCTACTGGTTTTTTCCGTGTGCACTGAGCAAGTCACTTCCTGCAGCGGGTTAGGATCATGGTTGGTAATGTATCCGGTAAAATGTTTGACTTTGTACCATCTGGTTATATTCTCCAACGGTTTGACTTCCTACATTAATATTCATAACATAATTTAAGGCGACTATTGCCTACAGTGAACAGCGGATTCACACCTGGAATACCTGGTTCAAAGCTCGGAATCACAGGCTAAGTGCCGCTATTGACTTAGCTGTGCGAATCTAACGGATAGTTGTACCTTTCTGGATCAGCATGCATACCGAACTCTTTATTCATACATGAAAAGAAGGTGCCCGTCACGAAGCAGAATAACAGGTTGTTTGCCTGAACACGAATTTTTTCAATCGATACAGCAGGTTAGGATATCGGAATTTAAGGGCCTGCGGAGAAAAGTTTGAATCTATGCAAATTCGTTATGTTCGACAACGGTTTCACTCTGCAATTTAATGTTTAAGCCTGGAGGTAGGGCGTATAACGCCAATAATGTACAGCGGATTAAATCCCTGAATACCTGGTTTGACTCTCTGAATCGGAGGATTCGTGAAAATATTGACCAACCCAATCGTATTCTACAGAAGACGACAACGTTCACGAGTGGTTCGACTCTCGATCTTTCGATTCATGCATGAAATTAAGGTGCTCGTCCCTAAAATGTTTACATGTTCCTACGTCTGAACATGCTGTTATACTCTCCATAGAGCTGATATCTCTTTCGGAGGGTAAGATATTCCGTAAGAAGTTAAATCCTACGCGAATATGGAATGTTCTACTACGGCTTGACGGCCTGCTTTAATATTCAAACCGTGAATTGGGGAGTATATTGTCAATACTGTACAGTGAATTTACTCCCGGAATATCTGCATTATCTTTCGCAAACATAGGATATGTGAAGCTATTGATTTAGCTGTTCGTATCTCACAGAAGGTGGCAACTTTCTCGAACGGTTTGACTTTCCAGTTTGCTATTCATACATGAAAATATCGTGTCCGTCAGCCAAATTTTCTACTGATTTGTTTCCGTGAGCATTAAGCAAGACAATCCCAGCAGTGGGTTGGGCTTCTCGGCAGGTAAGGCCTTCGATAATGGGTTTGTCTCAATACCAATTCGCATTGCTCTACAATGGCATGGCTCTGGAGTTCAATATTTATACCGTGAAAAGGTTGAACGATCCCAATACTGTACAGCGGGATTGACTTCCAGAATTCTTGGCTTGAATCTCGGAAATTCAAGATATGTGAAGCCATTGATATAGACGTTTGAATCAAAAAGAAGGCTGTAACAAACTCAAACTGATTGACTTTCGGTCGCCTTATCCATACACGTAATGAAGGTGTCCATTTGCCACAATGCCTCCTGCTTTCTAATGTGAGCATTAAGTTTGTCTCTCGCTACAGCGGGTTAGCTTCTCGGACGATACGGCCTTCTGTGAAAATATTCACTCTATACCAATATGTAACGTTGTACAACTGTGTGATTGTGTAATTCAATATCTATACCGGAGGTAGGGTTTTTAATGCCGATACTGTACAGTGGATTAACTCCTGGAATAGCTGGTTGGACACTCAGTATCGCAGGATAGGTGAAGCTTTTCACTTGGCCGTTCGACATTCAACGTTCCCGAACAGTTCGACATTTGATCTTCTAATTCGTACATGAAATTACAGTGCCCGTCAGTAAAATGTCTACCAATTTGTGTCTCTGGACACGAAGTAATACTCTCGATACAGGCGCTGCGTTTCTCGGAGAGTATGGTTTTCGGAAGGACGTTTTAGATTATAACAATAGGTAACGTTCGACAACGGCTAGACTCTGTACCTTAGTATTCAAACCTTGAATTAAGGTGTCCATGGCCAATAGTGTACTGGGGAGTGACTCCCGCTGTACCTCGGTCTGATTATCGGAATAACTGAACAGGAGAAGCTATTGACTTGGGCGCTCGACTCTGAAATTATGTGTGACCGTTCTCTAACTGCTTCACCCTTGGTGTTCTAATTCATACATGAAAATAATGTGCCCATCACTTACTTATATACTAGTATGTTTCGATGAACACAATATTATACTATCCATTTGGCTGGTTGGATTCTCGGAGGGTAAGGGCATCGGTAAAAAGTTTGAATTTATGCCAATCGGTAAGTTTCATAAACGGTTCCACGCTCTACATTAATATTGAAATCATGAAATATGGTGCGTATTGCCAATAAATATCAGCGGATTTTTCTCCAGGAATACGTGGTTTGACTCCCTTAATCACAGGATGCGCGTAGCTACTGACTCTGACGCCCGACTCCAAATGAAGGTGGTCACGTTCCCGAACCGTCTGACACGCGACCATGGAATTCACACATGAAATTAAGGTGAGCGTCGCTGAAATGCATACTAATCAGCATCTCTGAACACGGAGATATACACACCATACGGCGGGTCATTTTCTCGGAAGGTAAGGCCTTCGGTAGAAAGTTTGGCTCAATAACAATTCGTACCGTGCTGGAACGGTTTGCCTCCCGAACATCTCATTCATGCGTGAAGCTAAGGTGCCCGACAATACAATTCATACTACTTTGATTCCGTTTACACTAAGGAACACACTCGCCGCAGCAGATTATGTTCTCGGAGGATAAGGTAATTGGTAAAACTTTGACTTTGTACCAAGTGGTAACGTTCTCAAGTGGTTTCACGCTCTACTCTAATATTTAAACCGGGAATTAATGTATCCATAACCAACAGTGTACAAAGGATAGACTCCCGGAATACCTGGTTTGCCTATCGGAATAGCAGGATAGGTGAAGCTATTGTCTTAGCCGTTCGACTGTCAAATAAGTTGGAATCGGTCTCGAACGATTCGACTACCGATTATTCTCTTCATACATGAAAATGAGGAGTCCGTCTGCTAAAATGTGTATTATTTGTGTCCGTGAGCACCAAGAATTACACTCGCTACAGCGGGTTTGGCACTTGGAAGATAGGGCATCCGGTAAAATGTTAGACTATATACCATTTGGAAATGGTCTCAAAAGGATTGGCTGTCTACTTTAACATTCATAGCGTGAACTTAGTTGACTAATGCCAATACGATTCAGCGGACTTACTCCTGGAGAGCCAGACGTGACTCTCGGAATCACAGGATTTGTGACGCTATTGACATAGCTATGCGATTCCCGCAGAAAGTGGTAACGATCTGGCACATTATGCCCATCGATCTCCTTATCCGTACATGAAATGGGTGTGCTGGTCACTGAAAGGAATAATAGTTTGTTTCACTGAACACGAATTTCGACTATCGATACAGCTGGTTAGGATCTCGGGAGGTAAAATCTTCGGTAAAGGGATTGACTTTATACGAGTAGGTAACGTTCTGCATATGTTTGGCTTTTTACGTTAATATTCAAACCGTGAATTAAGGTGCCTATTGCCAATGCAGATCAGCGGGTTTACTACCAGATTGACTGCTTTGACTCTCGGAATCCCAGGATATGTGAAGCTATTGACTTAGCTGTTCGAAACTCAAAGGCGGTGGCAACGTACTCGAACAGTTTGAATCGCGATTTTTCAACTCATATATGAAAATATGGCGCCCGCCTGCTAAAATAACTAAATATTTGTTTCCGTGAGCACTGAGGAAGACACGCACTGCAGCGGGTTATATTCCAGGAAGGTAAGGTTTTCGGCGAAAGGAATGACTTTGTACCATTTAGTAATATTCTCCGACGGTTTGACTCTATACTTTAATATTCCAAGGGTGAATTGAGGTGTCCATTAACAATTCTGTTCTACGGATTTACTCCTGGAATACCAGGTTTGACACTCGGACTATCAGAATAGGTGAAGCTATTGACGTACCTATGCCACTCTCAAAGAAGGTGGTTACGTTCTCGAAGGGTTTGAGTCTCGCTTTTGCTACTCATAATCAAAATTAAGGTGTACATCTTCTAAAATATCTACCAGTTTGTTTGCGTGAACACTAAGCAAGTCACTCCCTACAGCGGGTATGGTTCTCGGAAGGCAAAGTATTCGGTAAAAGGATGACCTTATACCAATTAGTAATTTTCTCCGATGTACTGTGGATTTACTACAAGAGTTCTTGGTTTGGTTCAAGGAATCGCAGGATGGGTGAAGCTATTGACTTAGGCCGTTCGATTCACAAAGAAGGTTGTAACGTTCTCGAACGGCTCGGCCCTCGATATTCGAACTCATACCAGAAATTTCGGTGGACGTCACTAAAATGCATACTAATTTGTTTCCCTGTGCACGGTGGTATACACTCGATACCGCTGGTCAGTTTATCGGAGATTACGGCCTTCGGTAAAGTGTTTGACTCGATATAAATTGGTATCGTTCTTAAACGGCTTGACGCTGTATTTTAATATTCAAATCGTGAAAGAAGATGTGCTATGTGCGCGATTTCACAAGGAAGGTTGTATCGTTCTGGATCGGTTTGCGTCTCGATCTTCTCATTCCTACATGAAATTAATGTGCCCGCCACTAAAATGTATGCTAACATGTATTTCTGATCACATAGTTATACTGTGGATACAGCGAATTAAGTACTCGGAGGGTAATATCTTCGGCAAAACGTTTGACTCTATACAATCTGGAATCGTTCTCAGAAGGTTTAGCGCTCTACTCTAACATTGAAGCCGTGAATTGAGGTGTTCATTGCCAATAGCGTACAGCGGACTGACTCCCGGAATACCAGGTTTGACTATCGGATTAACAGGATGTATGAAGATAGTGACTTAGCTGTTTGAATTTCAAAGAAGGTGGGACCGTTCTCGATGGGTTTTGACTCCCGATTATTCCGTTCATACACGGACATAAGGTGTGCTTCTGCTATAATGCCTAATAATCTGCATCCGCGAGCACTAGGCATGACACGCGCTACAGCGGGATAGGTCCTTGGAAAGAAAGGTGTCCTGTAAAAGTTAGGCTTTATACCATTTGGAAACGTCCTCCGACGGATTGAACTTCTACCTTAATATTCAAACCGTGAATTAAGTCGTCTATTGCCAATACATTTCAGGCGATTTACGCCCAGAATACCTGCAGTCGCTGTCTGACTCACATTATGGGAGAAACCATATTCTTAGCCTCTCAAATCTTGATGATGGTGGTTACGTTCTCGCACTGCCTCACGCACGATTTTCTAATTCATACATGAAGTTATGGTGTCTACTACTGAAACGAGTACTAATTTTTTTCCCTGAACACCAAGTTATACTCTCGATACAGCCGGTTAGTATTCAGGAGGTTATGGTCTTCGTTAAATCGTTTGACTTTATACCAATTGGTAACGCTCTCAGACAGTTTGAGGCCCTACTGTTATAATCATACAGCGAACTATGGCGTCCATAACCAATAGTGTACAGCGGATTGACTCCTGCAATACCTGGTTTGACTCTCGGTGTCACAGGATAAATTAAGCTATAGACTTAGCTCTGCGTCACTCAAAGCGGATGGTAACGTTCTCGATCGGTTTGACACTCGATCTTCTTGTTCATACATGCAATTAAAGTGCCCGTTACAAAAATTTATACTAATTTGTATCTCTGAACTCGTTGTTATTCTATCGATAGAGCGGCTAGGTTCGCGAAAGCTAAGTGCCCTCTGTGTAAGGTTTCAGTGTAAAATTTTATACATACTGTAATTTAATATCATGATATTTTCAGATATATTACAAAATTCTAACTTTTTATTTAAAAAAATTTTATTTCATTGTGAAAGTTCCTTTTGAATTAGTTGAACATACGTTTATTCCTGTATTTTGTTATACTTGTTGTCATTTTATAATATTGTCTGTATACGTACCAACCCAGCCGGAATCGACCTACCAGACGACTGTCGAGGTTTTGTATTTGTATACGGCAAGTCCAAGCGTCAGAACTGTATTGTTTCAGTTAATTCCTTAACCTTGGATTTGTACCATATTCATTCTGTCGCAGTTATTTATTTATTTGTAAATAGTGTAATTTACTGTTATTATATTTTCGATCTCCTTCGCAATTTTCAATTGATATATAAAAAAAATTGTATTCCTTGGTATAAGTACCTTTGAAATTAGTTGAGTGTGCGTTTATGACATTATCTTGTTAAAAATATTGCTATTTTATATGATTGTCTGTATAAGTACCTACGCTGTCGGTGCGACACGGCTGGAGTGATTCTGTATTTGGGTTCGGTAGATCGGAGCGATACTAGGGCATGATCTGCGTTAACTTCTTTAACCTTGATATGGCACCGTATGCATCCTTTCGCTGTTTTCTATTTAATTCTGCGTAATGTAAATTACTGTAATGATATTACCGATTTTTTCAAAAACTATCAATATCTAGTTTATAAAATTATATTCCCTAGTAAAAGTGTCATCGGAATTAGATGAGTATATGATGATGACATTATTTTGTTACACTTATTGTTATTTCATACGATTGTCTGTATACGTACCCACGCTTCCGTAGCGACACGCCTGGAGTGGTCTTGCAGTGCTTATGGCAGATCGGCGCGGCATATTGGAATGTCTTCGTTAATTTGTTTAAACTTAATTATGTACCGCTGACATTTTTCCCCAGTTTCTCATGCATTTATAAATACTGTAAATACAGGTTGTGGTAATTCCCATTTTTTTTCAAAACTTCCAACTTTTTGTTTACATTATTGTATTTTTTAGGTCAAGTGCCATCAAGTTAGTAAAGTGAACGTTTATAATAATATTTTGTTAAATTCATTGTTATTTTATAGCATTGTCTGTATGCGTATCAACGCTTTCGGAGCCTGCCGGCTGGAATGGTCATGTGTTAGCGTCCGTCAGATTGGGCCGCCAGTGTTGTATGGTCATTGCCAATTTCTTTAACTTTGAATTGTACCGCATGCATATTTTCTCCTGTTTTCTAATTATCTGTACCAACTGTAAATAACTATTATGATATAATAGTTTTTTTTCGAAATTTACTGTTTTTTGCTATAAAGATTGTATTTTCTAGTTAAAATGTCTTCCGAATTAGTTGAGCTTATGTGTATGACATTATTTTGTTAATGTTGTGTTTGTATTATAACGTAGTCTGCATTCGTACCTACGCTTGTGCATAGACACGACTGGAATGGCCTTGTAGGAGCGTATGGTAGATGGGAGCGACACTATTGTATGATATTCATTAATTTCCATGACCTTGATGTGGTACCGTATGCATTCGTTGGCAATTTCCCATACACTTATCCACACTGTAATTTACTGTCCACATAATTTCGATTTCTCTCAGAATTTTGAATTTTTAGGCAACAAAATTGTATTTCATAGCAAAAGTGCCTCTGAATTATTTGAATTTACTATTATGACAATATCTTATTAAGCTTGTCGTTATTTTATATGCTTGTCTGTAGCCGTACGTACGCTGTCGGAGCAACACTACCGGAGTCTTCATGTAGTTGCGAACGGTAGATCGGAGCGGCATCCTGTGTGGTCTTGTGTTGGCACTTGTAGTTGCGTTCGGTGCATCCAAGCCACTCTGTTGTATGGTCATTTTAATATTTTCAACGTTAATATTGTTCCGTATGCATTTTATCCCAGCCTTCCATTTATTAACACATACTGTAATTTACTGCCTTGATGTTTTCGATTTTTTTCGAAATTTCAATTTTTATTGAAAAAGAATTGTATTTCTTAGTAAAAGTGTTCTTGGAATTAGGTGAGTTTAAGTTTATGACAATATTTTGTTAAGCTTGTTGTTATTTTATATGATTGTCTGCATTGACACCTACGATTCCGGGGCGACAGGGCTGTGATGGACATGTAGTTCCGTATGGTACATCGGAGCAACGCTAATGGATGGTCATCGTTAATTTCATTAACCTTGAACTTGTACCATATGCAGTTCATCCCATGTTTGTTATTTATTTCTACGTACTTTAATATATTGCCGTGATTTCTTCGATTTTGTGTCAATTTTTATTTACTTATCTTAAAATTTGTATTTTTTTTTTTTAGAGAGCGCCTTTGGAATTCCTTGAGTGTACGTTTATGACCCTACCTTGTATAATTTGTTGTTACATTGTGTGAATGTCTCTATACGTACCGACTATCCCGCAGCGACACGACTGGAGTGCGATAGTAGTTGGTTACGTTATATCGGATTGTCGGGATACCGTACTTGACCGTATGCATAGCAGCGAAGGGGATCGTCACGACCGTAGTGTACTTGATGTTACGTACGGTACTTCGGAGCGACACTACTGCATGGCGTTTGTTAATTTCATTAACCTTGGTTTAGTACCGTATGCGCTTTCCCCATTGTCCTATTTGTTTATGCTAGCTGTAGATTACCCATATGATATTTTCGATTTCTGTCAAAGTTTTCAATTGCGAATTAACAAAACTTTTATTTCTTTTGAAAAGTGTGTTTGGAATTAGTTCAGTGTACGCATACGACAATTTTTTGATAAACTGATTGCTATTTCATATGTTTGTGTTCGACCTGTATTCTGTTTATGTTTGCATACTGTAATTTACGGTTATAATATCTTCAATTTTATTCAAAATTTTCAATTTTTGGTTTAAAAAATAGTATTTATCAGAGAAAATGTCTTTGGAAATAGTCGTGTGTACATTCATGCCAATATTATGATGAATCTTATTTTTATGTTACATAATGTTCTTTATACGTACATACGCTTCCAGAGCGACACGCCTGTTATGGTCTTGCTGTTGCTTTCGGCATATGGGACCGACTCTACGGTATTATCTTCGTTAATTTCTCTAACCTTGATATTGTGCCGAATACATTCTTCCGATATTCATTATTTATTTCTACATTCTGCTATCTTCTGTTATGATATTTTGGATTTTATTCAAATCCTCCAATTTTTTATTTCAGAAAATGTATTTTTCAGGTGAAGTAAAAATATCATAGCATTAACTTACAGTATGTACAAATAAATGAAAAACAGGCATAAAATTCATACTGTAAAATATCAAGGTTAAAAGCATTATCGAATACCATCCAGTGGTGTCGCTCCGATCTGCTGTACGCACATGGAAGACCAATCTAGCCGTGTCACTCCAGAAACGTAAGTACATTTACCGAAAATCATATAAAATAACAGCAAGATTTACAGAATAATGTGATTAAGGTGCACTCAACTGAAAACGTAGGCACATATACCTAGAAGTTCAATTTCATAAAACGAAGACAGAAAATTTCGAAGGAAATCGAAAATAACATAGCAGTAAGTGACAGATTTCATAAACAAATTGAAAACAGGGGAAAACATGCATACGGTAAAAAATGAAGGTTAATGAAATTAACGTGGATCATCCAGTAGTGTCGCTCCGATATGTCGAAAGCACCACCAAGGTAACTCCATCCCAGTAGTATCGGAACCGTAGGTACGTAGACAGGCCCTCGTATAAAATAATAGTAAGTTTAACAAAATAATGTCTTAAACGTACAGTCAACTGTTTGTAACGACTGTTTTACTGAGGTAAACAATATTATAAACTAAAAATTAATAATTATGAAAAGGATGGAAAATATCATAACAGTAAATTACAGTATGTATGAATAAATGGAAAACTGGGAAAAATTGCATGCTGTACGAAATCAAGGATAATGAAGTTAACGAAGATCATCCAGTAGTGAAACTCCGAACTGCCGTACGCAGATGCCAGGCATAGCCAGCGCTGCAGTCCTGACAGCGTACGTACGTATAGAGACAATCGTAGGGAACAACAAAGAAATTGACAAAATATAGTCATAAACGCACACTCAACAATTTCCAGAGGCAGTTCTGCTAAGAGATACAGGTTCATAAAATAAAAATAAAATGTCATGACAAAGAAGTCGCAATTACCGTGACACATAATTACAGTATTTATAAGTAAATAGAAAACTGCGAAAGAATGCATACGGAAATTATTGTGGTTAAAGAAATGAACAAAGACAATCCAATTGCGCCGCTCCGTTCTGTCGTACGCAACTTCAAGTGTGATGAAGAAGATCGAAAGTTACACCGTTCGTCAACGATACCACATTCTTTGGGATTCGCACTGCTAAGGCAATAGCTTCACATATCCTTTGATTCCGAGTGGCATATCAAAAAATACGGGAACAAACCCGCTAAAGAATATTGCCAATTGACACCATAATTCACGGTAAGAATATTAATGAAGGGAGTAATACAGTCGCAGGACATTACCAATTCGAATAAAGACATTCCCATTACCGAATATGCTACCTTCCGAGAATCTGATCCGCTGTACCGAGGGTCCTGCTTAATGTTCACTGATACAGATTAGTAGATATTTTAGCGGTCGGACACCACATATTTGTGTAAAAATATCAGCACTTATAGTCAACGTGTTCGAGAACGTTACCACCTTCTTTGAGTTTCGTACGGCTTAGTTATTAGCTTCACATATCCAGTGATTCCGAAGGTCAAACCAGATAATCCCGAACTAAATACGCTGCCCGGTATTGGCAAGAGACACCTTCGTTCGCGGATTGAATATTACAGTATTGCTCCGGACCGTTTGAGTCCGTTACCAATTGGTATAAAGTAAAAACGTTTTACCGAAGGCCTTACCCTCCGAGAACCTCACCGGCTTCATCAAGGGTGTATCTTCGTGTACAGAGAAAGGGATTAGCCTTCACTTCAGTGACGGGCACCTTAGCTTCATGTATGAACTTGTAGATCGGGTATCAAACCTGTCGAGACTGTTACCACCTTCTACAAGAGTCGAAATGCTATATCAATAGCTTCAACTATTCAGCGATTTCGTAAGTCAAACCAGATTTCCCAGTTGTAAATTGACTGAATAGTAATGACAATAAACACCTTAATTACCGGTTTGACTATCAAAGCAGGTCGTCATGCCGTTGCAGAACATTACTTATTGGTGTAGAATCAAACTTCTTACGGAAAGCCTTACATTCGGAGAACCTAACCCTCTGTATCGGGAGTTTATACTCATTTTCCAGGGAAACTCATTTGTACACATTTTAGCAACAAGCACCATAATTTCATGTATGAATTAGAAGGTCGATAGTCAATCCTTTCGGGAAAGTTACTAAATCATTTGCGACTCGACCCGCTCAGTCAATAGCTTCACATACCCTGTGATCCCTATAGTCAAACCACGTATTCCGGGAGCAAATCCGCTCAACATTATTGCCAATTGACACATTAATTCACGGTTTGAATATTAAATCAGGCCGTCATACCGTTGGAGATCGTTACCACCTTCTGCGAGAGCTGAACGCCAATGTCAATACTTTCACCTATCTGGTTGAGGCCAACCAGATATAACGCGAGAGAACCCGCTGAACTGTATTGGCAATAAGCACCATTATTCGCGGTATGAATGACAAAGTGATGCGTCAAACCGTTTGAGAACGTTACCAATTGGTATAACGTCATACCCCTTGCCCGATACGTTACCCTCCGAAGAACTAACCCGCTGTATCGACGGCATAACATCGTATTCAGTGGGTTGAATTAGCATTCGTTTTAGCGACGGACACATTAACTTGATGTATGAATTAGAAAATCGAGTGCCAAACAGTGGTAGAACGTTACCACCTTACTGGAGAGTCAATAGCTTTACCTATCCTGCGATACCGAGAGTCATACCAGATATTCCGAAATTATATCCCTTCAACAGTATTGGCAATAGACACTTTAATTCACGGCATGATGATAAAGGTTGAGAGACTAACCGTCCGAGAACATTACTAATTGTTACAAAGTCATTCCTTTTACCGAATACCTTGCATACAGAGGACCTAACCCGCTGCAGGAAGTGTCTCGCCTAGTGGTCACGCATACAAATTAGTAAACCTTTTAGCAGATGGACACCATAGTTACATGTAAGAGTAGAAAAGTCGAGGGTAAAACATTTCGGGAGCGTTACCACCATAGTTGAGGATCGATCGCCTTAGTTAATAGACGCACTTATCCTATGACTCCGGCATTGATACTAGGTAGTCCAAGCGTAAGTCCGCAGAACAGTTTTGGCATTAGACACCGTAATTCATGGTTTTAATGTTAAAGTAGAGTGTCCCTCCATTTGAAAACGTTACCAATGGGTATGCAGTCAAACGTAATACTGAAGACCTTAACTCCCGAACGTCTAATCCACTGCATAGAGAGTATAACATCGTGTTCCGAGGAACATGCTACTTTACTTTATAGAGAGGGGCACCTTAATTTAATTTACGAATTAGAAGATAGAGGGTCAAGCCGATCGAGAACGATGTCGCCATCCTCGAGAACCGTACGTCTAAGTCGATAGATCCACCTATCCTGCGATTCCGGGAGTCAATCCAGTTATTCCGGCTGTAAATCCGCGTTACAGAATGGCATTCGACACCCTGTTTCACGTTATAGATATTAAAGTACAGAGTCAAACCGTTATACAACGGTACCATGTGATGTAGGGTCGAACTTTTCACCGAAGGCCGTTCCTTCGGGGAAACGAGCCCGCTGAATCAAGAGCCCATTCCTTTGGGATCGAACGTCTAAGTCAATAGCATTAACTATCCTGTGATTCGGAAACTCAAATCAGGTATTCCGAGAGTAAATCCGCTGTAGAGTATTGGATTTAGACATTCAACCTCGCGGTATCAATATTAAAGTGCAGAGTCAATCCGTTGTCGAGCATTACAGATTGGTATAACGTCATACTCTGTTACCGAAGACCGTACCCTCCGAGTACAAAACCTGCCGTATCAACAGTATAGCATCAGGTTCAGAGATAGAATAACAATATATTGTAGTGAGGGGTACCTTAATTTCATGAAAGAATTACAAGATCCAGGATCAAACCTTTCGAGAACATTACCATCCCCTTTGATAGTTGAACCGCTGAGTCAATAGCTTTATGTATCCTGCGACTCCGAGAGCCAAACTAAGTACTCCGGGAGTAATTGCGCTGAACCGCTTATGCACTATACATATTAATTCAAAGATTGAATATTGAAGCAAACCGTCAAACCGTTGTAGAACGTTACCAATTGCTATATAGTCATACGTTTTACAGAAAGCCATACCGTGCGAGGAGCTGACCGTATCGAGAGTATACCTTCGTGTTTAGAGAAACACATTAGTATACATTTCAGAGACTATCACACTGATTTTGTGCTTGAATTCTAAGGTCGAACGTCAAACCGTTCAAGACCGTTTCCACCTTCTGTGATATTCGAGAAGTTAAGTCAGTGGCTTCACCTATTCTGCGATGCCGACAGTGAATCCAGATGTTCCGAGAGTTTATGCGCAGTACAGTATTGGTGATAGTCACCTTAATTCACGGTTTGAATATTAGCTGAGAACGTAAGACCGGTTGAGATCGTTAGAAATTGGTATAAAGGCAATCTTTCTACTGAATGTCATACCGTCTGTGAAAATATCCCACTGTATCGAGTGCAACTTCATATTCAGAGAAGCAAATTAGTACACATTTTAGTTCCGGGCACCTTAACGTCATATATGAATTAAAATATTGAGGGACAACCCATTCGAGAACGTTACCAGCCACTTTGCGAGTCGAAATGCGGAGTCAAAAGCTTCACCTTCCTAGTGATTTGGAGAGTCAAACCAGGATCACAATAGGGAACGTTCTACAACGTGTCGAGACTGTACTCTAATGTTCATATCGGGAAATAGTGTGTCCATTGCAAAAACCGTTCAGCGGATTCACACCACGAATACCTGGCTTAGCACTAGGAATCACAGGACGGGTGTCGCTGTTGACTTCGCCGTCCCATTCTCAAAGAAGTTGGTGGAATCGTTCTCGAACGATTTGGCTCTGGATTATTCAATTCATAACTAAAAATAAGGTTTTCGTCTTCTAAAATATCTACTAATTTGTTCCGGTTAACACTAAGACAGGCAATCGCTACAGAAGGATGGGTTCTCGGACTGTAACGCCTTCGGTAAAAAGTTTGACACCATAAAAACTCGTAACGTTCTACAGCGGTGTGACTCTGGAATTTAATATTTATACCGTGATACATGGTGTGTGATGCCAATTATGTACAGCGGATTTAACCCCCGAATACCTGGTATGACTCACGGAATCACGTCGTAGGTGAAGCTGTTGACCCAGCGGTTCGACTCTAAAAGAAGGTGCTAACGTTCTCGAACGACCTGACCCTATATATTCTAATTCATACATGAAATTATGATGCCCATTACCAAAATGTATACAAATATCTTTCTTTTAGCACGAAGTTATACCCTCGATACAGCTGGCTAGGCTTCTCGGAAATTAAGGCTGTCGGTAAAAAGCTTGTCTTTATACACATTGTTTACGTTATACATATGACTCTGACCTTTAATATTCATACCGTGTATTAAGGTGCGTCTTGCCACTACCCTTCAGTGGATTTACTCCCGGTTTGAGTCTCGAAGTCATAGGATGCGTGGAGCTATTGACTTACCTGTGCGGTTCTCAAGAAAGGTGGTAACGTTATCGAACGGTTCCGCCACCGTTCTGCTTATTCATACATCATTAGTCCCTCGCTGCAGCGGCTTACATTATGGGAAGGCAGGGTATACTGCAAAAAGTTTGACGCCATTGCAAGTTGTAACGTTATACATCGGCTTGAATCACAAATTTAATATCCATACCGAGAAATGGGGTGTCCATTGCCAATACTGACCAGCGGATATACTCTCGGAATACCTCGTTTGAGTTTCGGAATCACAGGACTGGCGTAGCAATTGACTTAGCCGATCGACTCTAAACGAAGGTGCTAACTTTCTCGAACGGTTGGACTCTCCAGTTTGCTTTTCATACATGAAAATATCGTGTCAGTCTGCCAAAATATCAACCAATATGTTTCCGTGTACATTAAGCAAAACACTCCCTGCAGCGGGTTGGGCTTCTCGGCTGGTACGGCCATCGGTAAAGAGTTTGTCTGAATACCAATTCGCATTGTTCTACAATGGTTTGACTCTGGAGTTTAATATTTATACCGTGAAATAGGGTGTACGATGCCAATACTGTATAGCGGATTTACTCCCAGAGTACTGGGTTTGATTCTGGGAAATACAACATGCGTGAAGCTATTGATTTAGACGTTTGAATCACAACGAAGGCTGTAGGAATCTCAATCGGATTGAATTTCTGTCGCCTTATTCATACACGTAAAGAAGCTGTCCATTTGCCACAATGCCGCCTGCCTTCTAATGTAAGCATTAAGTTTGTCTCTCGCTACAGCGTGTTAGCTTCTCGGAAGATGCGGCCTTCTGTGAAAAGATTCACCCTATACCAATATGTAACGTTGTACTACTGTGTGGTTGCGTAATTCAATATCTATACCGGGGGTAGGGTTTTTAGTGCCGATACTGTAGAGTGGATTAACTCCTGGAATAGCTGGTATGACTCTCGGAATCGCAGAATAGGTGAAGATTTTCACTTGACCGTTCGACATTCAACGTTCCCGAACAGTTCGACATTTGATCTTCTAATTCATACATGAAATTACAGTGCCCGTCAGTAAAATCTCCACCAATTTGTGTCTCTGGACACGAGGTTACACCTAAGATACTGCGGCATATGTGCCCGGAAGGTAAGGTATACGGTAAAGTATATTACGTTATACAAATTGGAAACGTTCTCAAACGGTTTGACTCCCTACAGATAATATTCATACTGTAAGATAATGTTTCTCATGCCAACACTGTTCAGCGGATATAAACCCAGTACAGCTGGTTTGACTCTCAGAATCGGAGGATGGGTGGAGCTATTGACCTAACGCCATCGGCAAGGTGTTTGACTTTATACAATTTGGCAATGCTCTCAAATGATTGATGCTTTACATTTCTGTTCAAACCGTGAAATAATGTCACGATTGCCAATACTCTTGAGCGAATTTACGCCCGGAATACCTTGTTTCACTCATGCTATTACAGGTTAGATGAAGTTATATCGAGGTCTTGTAGTTGTACACTGCATCTCGAAGCGGCATTACTGTATGGTTTCAGTCAATTCCTTATAATTGATCTTGTACCACATGCATTCTGTCACAGTTTTCTAATTATTTATAGATACTGCAAATTACTGTTGTTATATTTTCGTTCCTGTTCGTAATTTTCAATTTTTATGTAAAATAATTATATTTCTTAGTAAAAGTGCCCTTGAAAATAGTTGAGTGTACGTTTATGACATTATCTTGTTAAAAACATTGTTATTTTATATGATTGTCCATATAACTATCAACGCTGTCGGAGCGACACGGCAGGAGTGATCCTGTATTTGCGTTCGGTAGATCGGTGCGAAGCTAGGGTATGATCTACGTTAACTTCTTTAACCTTGATATTGAACCGTATGCACCTTTCGCAGTTTTCTATTTATTTCCACATAATGCAATTTACACCTACGGTATTTCCGATTTTCTTCCATATGGCCAATTGTGAATAGCAAAAATTGTATTTCTCCGTAAATGTGCCTTAGGAATTATGTGAGTGTACGTTTATGACAATATTTTGTTAATCTTACTGCTGTTTTATATGATTGCCTCTATGCGTACTTACACATCCGGTGCGACAAGACAAAAGTGGACTTGCCGTTGTGTTCGGCAGATCGGAGCGACAATTCTGGCTGGTTTTCGTTAGTTTCTATAATTATGTTATCCTAACGTATGCATTCTGTTTTTCTGTTTAATTGCACATATCATTATTTACTGTTTTGATATTCTCGATTTGTTCCAAAATTCCAATTGATAATTTCAAAAATTGAATTTCTTAATCAAATTCTATATGGAAATAGTTGAGTGTACGTTTATGCCAATATTTTGTTACACATATGGACGTTTTATACGGTTGTCTGTATTCGTACCTGCGGTTCCTGCGCGACACAACTGGAATTATGCTGTAGTTGCGTTCATATGATCCGAACGGCACTACTCGATGGTCTTCGTTAATTTATTTAATTCTGATTTTGTACCGTAAACATTTTTACCCAGCTTTCCATTTACATATGCATTCTGTAATTTACTGTTGTGGTACTTTCGATTTTTTTTCATATTTTTCAATTTTAACTTTACATAATTGTACATCCCAGTAATAGTGTCTTTCGAATTAATCGATTATTCGTTTATGACATTATTCTGTTAATCTTATTGTTATTTTATATGATTGTCTCTATACGAACGTACGGTACCAGTGTAACACGACTGGCGATGTCTTGTAGTTGCGTGCGTCAGAGCAAAGCAGCAGTACTGTGTGATCTTAGTTAATTTCTCTAACGTAAATATAGAACCGCATGAATTTTTTCCAGTCTGCATTTATTTATATATACTGGCACTTACTGTTACGATATTTGCGATTTTCTATGATATTTTCAATTTCTCGATGAAAAATCTCAGTTTGATAGTAAAAGCATCTTTGGAATTTTATGTATCTACATTTATGACCTTATTATGCTGACCTTATTCGTATTTGATATCATGGTATGTATACGTACCCACGCTGCCTGAGAGACACTAATGGCGATGTCCTGTATTTGCGTACGACAGATCGAAGCGGCACTACTGGAGGCTCGTAGTTAATTTCGTTAAACTTAATTTTGTATGGTATGCAATTAATCCCGGTCATCCATTTGTTTAATCATACAGTAATTTACTGCTTTGATATCTTCGATTTTTTTTCACAATTCTCAATATTCAATTATGAGAGTCGTATTCCTTAATAATATTGCCTTTTGAGTTAGTTGAGTTTACGTTTATGATAATATTATGTTAAACTTATTGTTATCTTATATGATTGTCTGTGTACATGCCGACGGTTCCAGCGCGACACGACTGGAATGACCTCGTCGTTGTGTTCGGTAAATCGGAGCGATGCATCTGTATGGTCTTCGTTAACTTCTACAACCTGGATATTATACTGCAGAGACTCTTTTGCCGCCTTCCTTGTTGTTTACGTGACTGTAATTTACTGATATGATATATTAAATGTTTCCCAATATTTTCAATTTTTAGTTTAAAGGATTGTGTTTCTTAGTAACAGTGTCTTTGGCGTTAGATGCGTGTACGTTTATGTCAATATTTTGTTAAACTGATTCTTATCTTATACGATGGTCTATACATATACCAACGCTGTTTTTGGGACACGGCTGTCGAGCTCTTGTAGTAGCGTATGGCAGAACGAAGCGGCACTGCTGGGTGGTCTACGATATTGTCTTTAACCATCATTATGTATCGTATGCATTTTTCCCAGCCTTCCATTTATTTATGCATACTGTAATTTACTGACGTGACATTTTCAATTTCTTTGAAAATTCCAAATTTTTATTTTCAGAAATTGTATTTATCAGTGAAAGTGTCACGGGGAAATACGTGGGAAGTATTAAATTGAAATATAAATGGGCGGGCCTTCAACCTTGGTGGGAGAGCCCCCTTTTCCAGAAGAAACTATGTTTCTTATATTAAGACTTATTTCGTAAAATAAGCGTAATACCGTTCAACCCCTTCCAATAAAAAACTATGTTTCTTATATTAATACTTATTTCGTGAAATAAGTAATACCGATGTTGAACGAGTTTAAATATTTAACGTAGATGTCCAGGATAGGTATACGAATGCGGAAATGTTTCGTTTGAAGTATAACATAGAACTGTTTTATTCGTTTGTGCGCTCGGTCTTTATACTATAATTTTATGGTTGAGTAAACGGTTTCTGGTCACGTGTCGTCTGGCCTTGGCTGATTCTGCTACGGTTGCTGTCTGGGCGATGCGTCTTGTGATGCGTCGGCAGGAGTTTGGCTGGCGTCACACCCCCCATCTTAGATTGTGCTTCACTCGTGTGAAGCCTACGATCTCGGATTTGATTTGGATGATTTCTTCTTCTCCATTTTCTAGGTCTTGGAAGGTCAACCTAGGTCTTCGTAGAATCGGTGTGGGTACTGGTATTACGGTGTTGGTGCTTGGAGGTATCGTGATTTGGTTGTTATCACAAAATATTTTTATGCATAATTTCGCAGGTATAAAATGCTTTAGTAATCCTGGCTTATACAAAGTGTAACCTGTGACTAATACTAATGATATCCATCCTATATAGGTGAGTATATAGTATGATACATTGGTTAGTGTGGTGAGTCTGTGTTGTGTTTGCATTTTATTGATTTGTTCATCTAATAGGCCTAAATTGTGTTCGTAATTATTGAAATTTGGTGTGACTCTAGATATTATGGGTATTTTGTCTGACATGAATCCAGCTTTTTCTGTGTGTATGTTGTATGCAATAGTGTAGTTGTTTATTCTTATAATTGCTTATTTTGTGCTTCTCCTATTTTCATTGTGTCGTCTGCGTATGAATGTGTGCAAGGGTGTTTGTCTGAAATT
>NW_027471379.1:0-26136 GCF_051020765.1 Lasioglossum baleicum
ATATATAAAATTTTGCAATATCAACTCATTTAAATAAACCTAAAAATTAATACTTATACGAACACGTGCAATATTTTTTAGGTTAAGTGTTAAATGTAACGCTTCCGGTATAATTTACCTTAAAAATAGCATATCCCGCTGGAGTTTCAAATAATATTGAATAATTCTTATTTATGATATTATCGTATTAATATTTTTAACAATTCTCACATTTGTAGTAAAAGACGCCAACGACTTACAGTTTCGAAAAATTTTCGTAAGTTATCGTGGTTCTTCACATTAATCTGTGTTGGCGCTAGTGATCACATAATAAAATTACTTTACTAACAACAAAATTTTATTACACTATTTTATTATATTATTTACTATCTTATATAATATATAAAAAATAATTGAAAAGGTTAACACTATGTATTAATAGAAAATAAATTATAACGTGCAAATTAGTTATAGTCTTTCAATTTTACAAACTTTAATTTTAAATTTTTATTTTTAAATATTTCTGCAAGATACTTTGAAAACTTTCACTCGTACATAAAATACAGTTGTTAAATATTAGAATTTTTTGAAACGTCTATACTATGACTATTATATTACATATAGATACACATATTACATATGCATATATCATATAATAGCAACAATAATCTTAATATAATGATAACACTAATAAATATAATACAGTAATAGGAGCAACAGTATTAATAACAATAACGACACTTTCAAATATACATAAATATTATAATATTTATCAATTCGAATAAATTTTTTTTTAGGTTAAGATATATAATATGTTCTTAAATTAAAAAGATTCGTTTATAAAAATTATATTCACGCATACGATTTTACAAAAATGATAAAGTTATAAAAATTTAACATGAATATAAAATTTACTACCTTATATCAATTTAATTGTTATAGACGTTCAATCTGTACAGGTCAGCCAATATATATAGAAACATGAAAAGAATGAAAATGGAAGTATAGCTTGACATGTAGAAAATTATATATTCACATTAATTGCTCCAAAAGATAAAAGATAATTGTCAATTGAATTATATTTTTAACTAAAATAAAAATAAAGTGTACAATACATAAACAAGAATACATATAGACATATATGCACGTATATCAACTGTATGTTAGAATGTGATAAAGTACAAAAGTTGGGTTAAGTTCATAGTATTGTGTAAAAGAACAGCAGTAGGAGTACGTTTCAATAACGTTTTGATAATGTATGAGTAACTAATGACTTATTAACCATTTTGTATCTTATTTTATCGTGTTAATTATAAGTTAATTAGTTTTGTTCAGTTTTCATGAAAATAATTTTTACTTTTTTAACGAAATAGTATGGGTTATTTTTTCATAACATGATTATATTTGCATTTTTTCTTGAAAAAAGTTTAAATGCGTTACATTAAACAAAAATGACGATAAATTTTCTTATGATTTTGAGAGGATATTTAATTTTTTTAGTACAACAAGTGATTGATGAAATGAACATAGAAATGCTTCCTAACATACATGATAAAGATTACAGAGTTTTGGATTTAGTACGCCAACGTCAAATACGGGTATGTTGATAAAAAATTACATTTATATATAAATATACATATATTTATTTATTTATTATTTATAATTATAATAGTACTTAATATTTTTCAATATATGTTTACAATATGAATATGTACATTTAAGATCACAGTTGATATTTTTTTTATAATTTTTTTTTATGTATTAACCATAAACGTTAAACATAAACCTTCCATAAAAGTAAGTTCATGCTTAATTGTATTTAATTCATTTTATATAGGATTCAGTAGCACATTTAGTTTCTCAGAAGTTACATGTGACAGAAAATTTGATATCTCGATTAGGACTTGAAAAAGAATTGGTTGAACATACCGGATGTGTTAATTGTTTAGAATGGAATGAAAGTGGACAGTAAGTATTTGTTAAACAAATAAATAGTAAATGAATTATAGTATAAAACATATATGACAGAAATATTCATAATTTACATAAATATTTTTACATACACTGAGATAATCAATTAGTAGTTAATATGTGCTTTTATGCATTTATTGTATTTCTAGAATTCTTGCTTCAGCATCTGATGATATGAACATTATATTATGGGATCCATTCAGATATGAAAAGAAATTAGTACTTCATACACGTCATCATGGAAATATATTTTCCGTCAAGGTAATTTTGTAAGGAATGTATTGTTTTTTCTCTTTTTTTTAAAGCATTAATATCATTCTTTAAAAGATTGGTTTTTGTAAGTTTTTTTAATTATTGATATTTTTAATAGTTATTTTATTATTAATGACAGAAACAGCATATGATTCCAATTTCTTGCAGTTTATGCCAAAATCAAATGATCGGATATTGGTGTCAGGAGATGGAAAAGTACAAGTTCGTGACATTAATCTTCTAAGTCATTATTTTTGTGAAATTGTCACATAAGTTGTGTAAAACGAATTGCTACTGCAAATACTGTACCTTTTCCTTTTTGGAGTGCTGCAGAAGATGGTCTTATTTTACAATATGACATCTGTGCTCCTCACAGTTGCAAAAGTACTGACTGTAACAGTGTATTAGTAAATCTTGTTAATCATGCTGGTCGATATGCAGAAGGCAAATGTATTTCTGTGAATCCAAAAAAACGGGAATTAATAGCTATTGGAGCCAATGATGCTTATATACAAATGTATGATCGTAGAATGATTAAGCTTTCTCAGGTAATTACGGAATTTTTAATTTTTTCACTAAATTATGGAACTTGCTTTTAAATGTAATGGTATTTTTGTATTTAATTATTTATATTTTCAATTATTTGGTATTTGTATATATTTTAAAATTGTCGTGTATTAATATAAAATTAATAAAAATCATAGATATAAGAATTTTATGTTGTTGGATATAAAAATATTTGTTATTCTTGATATATTTTTAAATATAAGAATTAATATGAGAATGTTGTTAATTACTGATATAGTATTATATTATTAGCAATAATAATATAGTTAATATAGTAATTAAAGAAAAGTTAATTTCCCTTTTAACTTTGTACATTCTGTTTAAACAATAGGTGCCTATTTCGTCTTCACATAATCGCTGGACAAGAACAAATGTATGTTTACGGTTAGCTGGAGCTGGTGATCCAAAAGAGAATATACCATTGGGTTGCGCACAATATTTTATCGCGGGTTCGTTCGTACGATCAGAAATAGCGTACGCGACTCCTTTATCCTTTTATTCCTCCTTTGTTATATATTATATGATCACTCTAACAAAGACTGTTAATGTTTGATATTGAGCAGGTCATCTACATTCTCGGCAACGTGACAGTAATAGGAGTCTTACTACAACATATTTAACCTTCAGTGCTGATGGAAATGAATTTCTTGTTAATATGGGCGGTGAACAGATTATTTATTTGGCATCAATAATCCAAAAAAATCGAAGACATGCTTTGGTTATTCTACAAATATGTATTTAGGTAATATCATAATTATTGCAAAAATTCACAATTTTTTAAATATTTTGTTAATATAAAATGTATACAAATAATAATTATTATAATATAACAGTAATGATCGCTACAATATTCCTTTTCTATTAAATTTTATATCATCTTACTGTAATCTTAGATAAATTAAGTTATACTTTTAAATTTACATATAACACATACAATCTCGAATATATTTAAATTTATTAAAAATCTATTAATAGGAGATTTTGAAAATGACTGTATGGAAAGCAATGAAGATATTACAGATTTTACTAAAAAAAATGTTAAATTCCTGCCACCACATGTTGAAGAACTAAAATGTCAAGTAAGTATATATTATGTGAAACTTTCTGCAAATTTTATTTTTTAATTAACAGAAAAATTTTAAATTTTTTTTAAACTTATTATAGAAAAATAAATTGAATTATCCGACATTAAATTTGCATAATTCGTTCATTTGATAAGTAAATTTTTATTTTAGTACTATCATAAAAAGGAAATAAACTAATTATATTCTATTTTTAACTATTATGTTTTTCTTTTAGGCTAATGAAAGCTTTAAGCAACAAAAATATACATTAGCAATTAATTTATACAATAAAGCAATCAGTTATTGTCCTACTGCAGCTGTGCTTTTTGCTAACAGAGCTGCAGCATATATGAAACGAATTTGGTATGAGCTTTTCACTATTTCCATTTCTTTCACTATTTAAAAATTTGGGATATTATAAAATATTTAAAAAATAAAATAAATTAGAAGTTGAGAAAATTTAATTTTTTGAAGATATTTTTTGAATAAAAGATTTACAAAGGCATTTTCTTTATTTAAAAAAAATTTTTTTTTTTTTTTTCTTTATTTTCGAATTTGAACATAATGTAATTCTGTGAAATTTTCAGGGATGGTGATATATATTCTGCTCTTAAGGATTGTCGAACAACACTACTCCTTGATCCTGGACATGTAAAAGCTCATTTTAGGTAATAACAGACTGTGGATACTATAATAATGCTCTTAGTTTAATTAAATGTAATATAATATACAGAATGTCCGACAAGTCAACCAAACAGCTTTCTTAATATATTTGATAGGTTATTTTAAATGAAAAAAATCATGAATCTTAATTCTAAAAAAAAAAGTGTTGATATTAGTAACATTTATATGAATTATTGTTAAACAATTAGAAGTTTATAGAAGGTGATTCACTCGTTAGCAGATTCAAAGACAGAATTATTTATTCAGGAAACTTGAAAATTTAAAACTTCAGTTCACATCACATAGAAATACACAAATATCGTCATTGCACTCTTTTATCAAATCATCGTATTAGGACACAGGACCCCTGCCGCGATGTTAGTTGCTTTTCAGCGGCAGTACTGCCTTTGAATGCATTAGTTAAAGAATTACCCTATATATTACAATTAAACGAGGTTTTCGATATTCATCTTCAATAAGTCTGTCATTAATATCTTTATTGAATTCCTCTTATAACAGGAAGGTATGTAAATTTTTTAAAAATATAACTTCTTTCTGTATTTAGCAAAATTTACAGTAAGAAAAAGAATATAGTTCAAAGAATAAAAAATTATTGTATGCAAAAGGAGTTATGAGTTTCTTAAATATTTATTTTTTTTAGAATAGTAGATAAAATTACGTGAACTTATACTGTATTCTTCTCAGATACTGACTTTAATTTTATTACATTTCCCTTTCTGGGACTGCATAAAATGAAAGATTTGCTGAGCAGACAATCCAATTGTACTAAAATATAAATGTGAAAAGTAATAAGATACATAAAAAATAAGAAATTATCATTTTAATTCATAATAGAATCGAGATTCATAGTACATTAAGGCTATCCTACTTGGGATCATATACGAGATAGACTAAAAAAGTTGTTTGGATAATTTCCAGAACATCCTGTATATATACATATATAGTTATATATGTACATATATATATATACATACATATATCTATATATATTTGTAGATTGGCTCGTTGTCTCTTTGATTTACATCAATTAGTCGAAGCTGCTAAAATAATTAAAGACTTTCAACAAAAATTTCCTGAATATGCATCTAACTCTGCATGTAAAGCATTAAAAATGGATATAAAAGAAGCTACAGATTCTGGTATGTCTTTCTTTGTTACATTGTATTCATAGATTGATATGATGATTCCTATATTGTATATAGGATATGTTTTCCTAATGTTGTTACAAGTTTATTTCTTTGAGACTTTAAACTTGTAAATTTTATTTCATTTTGCATGAGAAACCCTTCTTCTTCTTATTATTATTATTTTTTTCTTTTTTCTTTTTTTTTAATAGAAGATTAGCATATTAAAGTAAAGTTTATTTCGTAAATTTTTAATGGGAGTAGGAAATATAAGCTCAATTTTCATATGAAACCAAACATTTTTCATTTCAATAAGTTTACTTATTAATGTAGAAATTATTGAGAAATTAGAAATTATTGTTGATTAAAGTATTGTTTATAATAATTTCACAATATAAATTTAATATAAATTTATAATATATATTGAACTATCTTTAAATTATAAGTTATTAAAATGTCATCATGAAAATATAAATCTACATCTTTTCCATATGTACATCTTTGAGTTTCTCGATAAGTTAATATATCGTGATTATAAGTAACAGATTAATTTTATTCCAAAAAATCTGTTGGTTAAAATGATTCGTTAAAACTGAGAAACTTTTAATTTAATATGAAAATTGCGATTATCTATTATATACATATCTATTTGCATCCAAAATTTCAAACACGATCTTCATTTTTTTCTAATTTATTTCTATCTAGTGTAGTTCTGTAGAAAATAAAAAATTCTTTTTATGCTGAATAAAACCTAAAAAGATCTTAAGTTTCGGTCTTTTGTAATGTCACAGATATTGATTTGTAATAACTTTAGTAAAATACCCTGATTGTGCACATAACATTACTCAGTTTATCATGTTTTTTGAATGTTATAAGATGTAAGGAGTTTGTAAAATTAGTTTCCTTTTTTTCTTTTTGTTTTTATATATTTACAATTCAGGCATGAAAATTTGGAGATTATTACATATAGTCTAAATATTATCGAATTTCAATATAATATAGTGCTACAATTATTTAGACAATTATTTAAAGTAAAACTATGAAGTTATAGAAAGGATTATTAAAGTAATAAAGAAATCTTGAGATGTGTTATTTTGTCGTTAGTAATGAGCATTTTTTTCATTTAAATTCATAATTTGAGGTATATTGTTTAGTATATTATGATATAAACTTGTTTCACACTATTTATAGACATTTTTGCCTGCACATCAAAACTAAGTTAATTATTTTTATTTTGTTTTACATTATATTTCTTTAGCAGCTATCCTCATAGATTTTTGATATTTCACTTTAGAGAAAATAGTCAGTAAAATCCAAAAAATTTTTTATTTGAATCATGACTGACTTAATTTTATTGTATGAGTATATGCGTGATCATATTAGAAATATATTACATCACATTACTAGCTCAATTTCAATCTTTGAATTTGAAGCAATTTTCCATATTATAATAATTTACAACATATAATCAATCAAATTGTAGAACGTTGCTATTTATGATCATGTAAAGACAATTTAAATGATTTTTTTAATTTCAACAGAAATGACATATTATTTCTTTTTGAAGTATAAACTATTGAATATAAAAAAAATTATAATTGTGCTTGTCCATACTGTTTTATCGATACGAACTTTTCCCTCAATTATGTTTGAATTAATATATATTGTATAATTAATATATATAATTATGTTTATTAATAATAATTAATAATTATATCCATTTTACTCTTTCCTGTATACATATTTTAATAAACTCAAAATGTACACATTTATATATTTTTCAAATTGTCATACTTGATTTATTAAACATAAGAAAAAAAAGTAAAAGATAGTCAACCAATTTTGCATATTCCTCATATTTTACAAAATGCATGTAAAAATAGGGATAGATTCAAGCAATAGTGACATGTATAATAGTATACACCAATAATAGGCTTTTAAATTTGTTCTTTACGAATATTTTTTTTAATCAGCGATTAATGTAATTATTATACAATCAGGCAGTGATATTAATACGAATCAGCTAATGATACAAATATCAGAATATGAACAAGAATGGCACTGCAATACAATTGATTATAAAATGAGGTTTTGAAGGGCATTGTAATACTATAACTGATATAAAAGAAGCTAATTTCTGTGGAAAGTAAGTATATTTAAAAAATGATTTATAAATCGTCCAAAAAATTTAGTAATTAGTAATGCATTTATAATTATCAATTTTTTTTTAAGCAATGGTCAATATATTGTGGCAGGATCAGATGATGGTTCATTTTTTATTTGGGATCGTAATACCACAAATATTGTGTGTATTCTTAGAGACGAACGTATTGTAAACTACCTTCAACCTCATCCAACTAGCTACCAGTTTACTAGCTACCAGGAGCATTGATCCAGTAGTTAAATTATGGAGTCCTTTACCTGAAGTATGTTTAATAATTATTTAACAAAAATATTTTATTAAAAGTATATAATTATTTTAAAGAAATAATAATTATCGTATTAAGGAGAAAGTAAAACTTGATATTTGTGTGATAGAATGGCAGCATAAATGAAAGAGAAATTCAAAATTTAGAAGACGCTGCATCAGCAAATCAAATTTGTATGAAGAGTGATCCATTTGAAGTAATGCTTATGAATATGGGATATAGATTTCCTGTTCAGCAGGCGGAACTAAACGAAGATGAGGATGATAATCAAGATCAATCAGTTGTGCAACCTTTAAATTGTAGACCAAGTTAAATTTGAAGACAAAATTTGAAAAGTGGTATGAAATTGCAATTAAACATTTAAAGACTTATTCAGTGTTATATTGTAGAATACTAATGCTTTAATTCTAATTATCTATTTTTTTTTTATCAATTCCTTATAGATGTTGACTTTTCCATAAATAAAATACTGAAAACTATTTGGTAAAGTGTTAATAATATAAATGTTGAAAAGAGAAGAAAATAGTTGTATTAAATAGTTGTGAGATTCCTACCATTGATTTCTTTTATATATATAAAAGTGGTAAAAAATATTTGAAGAGGTAACAGGATAAAAGAAGACCACAGTTATGTTAATATAATTAATAAATGCAATTGATTGTATCTCATATTTTTCTTACAACTCTAGCTGAAAAATATCAAATGATTTAGAAAAACTAAAACTAGAAAAATATCAGATAATATATTTTATTATAATAGCTTTCTTTTATATCCATTAAACTATTCTATTGAAATTTATTAATTCTAATTCTAATTCCCTCTTATGTGTTGTGAGATAATATTTTTTGATATAATACATCCAATGTATTAATGTCAATTATTCTTTAAATTTTGTATTAAAAATAATATTTATGTAATATAAAAATATAAAAATAATATTTACTTCAAGTTTGTCAATGTATCAATTAAGCTTGATGCACAAGTTCCCATAAACTTCGAAGTGTACTGGTTTCTCGAGGTTCTTCTGTTGTAAGACCTAGATAAATTGAAGAATTAGGTTTTTTTTATTCGATCCTTGAGAAAAATAATAGCCAAATACATTTGAAATTTCAGTTTGATTGTCTTGTATCTCAGAATGTTGTTCCACATTTGATTGCTGTAATAGAGCCTGTAATATTTGATGAATAATTATTAACAATTATATTTATTTATTGAATAAATCTGTTTAAAATTAATATTAATATAATATTACCTGATGTTCAAACCTATAATCAATATCAAAAATAGGAAATTTTTCAAATGCTTTTAATAACATTAAAATTTCTTTGTAAATAATATGTAGCTTTTGAACAGGATTAAGTTGAAATCCCAATATATATTCTCCACTAGATTCTGTGCTAGTAATAACTAAAGTTTTTCTTTTTTGATTTTTTTTACGTGGGGGAAATTTTCAAAAAGATACCCCAACCTTCTGAGGGCGAGGACAGGGGTATGTGGAATTTGTACGCACTAAAACTCCCACGGTGGCCATCCTCTCCACACTTAGGGGGGCCCCGTGATGTGGGCACTCCCACTCAAAACAACGGTGCCCCCCCGCGGAGTGCCAGATGTTATGGCCCACACCGCTGCTTCTCCTCCTCACGTCAACAGCGTCGCGCGACTACTACGTGACGCCGTCATCTCCAACCGCGATCACCTAGATAGGCGGGCCCTCACCCGTCTGACCGCGGTCCGACCTGGCGGCCGGCTGATAACGGGACGGGGACTGTCCCGCCCCAACCGGCAGAGCTACCTCACCGGTCACACTTGACCGACAGGTGCGCGGCAAGCCTGCATGAATTGATATGTTGAATTGATAATTCATATCAGCAAACCATACCAAACGTATATTTGTCACAATAAAAGTTCCAATATTTCTCTAATACGATATAAATTTTAATAATAAACTTTTTAAATGCAATATAAGTTACTAGAAATGATAATGAAGTCAACCTGTTCTAATGATAAATTCCAAATATCCTGCAATGTTGAATGGACTGTTTCTTGCAGTAGTAAAGTTAATTGTTTATCATTAATTATTCCACTCCTCAATTTAATTTCTCGATTAATTTTAGACGAGATATGTGCTCTGTAATGTTTAAATCACAGTTTAATGACTTTTTCTTTTTTTTTTTTACATGTTACAAATTACATTAAGTTTCAAGTTACAAACAGTCATAATTGAAATAATAAATTTTTATTAGTTTCAACATTCGTTTTATATTTATTTATTTTGTCATCTCGTAACAATTAAATGAAATGACAATTTTTGGAATAAAATAATGATATGAAATTAATTCATCTTTTATTAATTATTTTGTTCATGTACAACTTTTATATATAATATATTTAATATTAATAATTATTTACAAAAAAAAAATTATAATTTTGAAATGAAAATATACTTTCATGCTTATCTTATGTTTGTTATGTAATCAAATGAAACACTAATTTAAAAATTATTAAAGGAAATTAAAGAAAAAAAATATAACATTATAGACAAATTCAAACCTTTCAAAACTGTATAAAAATAATTTCGTTATCATAATATATGGCTAATAAATAATTATAAAAATGTTTTCATCTTGTGCCTTAAACGTATAATAAAATAAATCTAATTAAAGTATAAATTAAATTAGAAAATTAAAGTAGATCTGAAAAGATGTAATATGTAATAACAATCATGTAGAATATTTTGTTTCAGTGTTACACATCTTTTTATTATCAGAGCTAAGTTATGCAAAAACAATGCTTTTATAATTTTTAATAAATCCTACAAACTATAAAAAAAATGGATAATTTAAAAATAAATATAAAATGTGACCCTTAGAAAAAAATCTTTTATGCGAATCTACTTATAGATATTTATTTTATATATTATCATTTGAAATTAAAAATAAAAGAATCAATAAATTGTTAAAACATATAAGGAAATCAAGAATATTTTATTGTTGTATAAAGACATACCTGTATACAACAAATGTATAACGTTTTGTACTTTTTAAATCTTGATTTGTAAATAGAAATTCGTATCTACAATTTCGGAAGGAAGCTAAAATATGTAGAGCTTGCAAATGTTTTCCTTGCAACTACAAAACTAATATCCTTTTGTTATTTATATATTAAAAATAAAAACTTATAATTTATGAAATTATAATAACACTATGTAGACTTTTACTATTCACTGTTATAAAGGTGTTATATCCAATACCTACAGAAAAATTTATTTATCAGATTTATCATCCTTATGTCTTATAACATATGTAACTTATATATCTTGAACAATATTTATAGATTACAAAATTGTAAAATTTAACTTCAATTATTACAAATGTTTTAAAAGTTTTATTCAAACTTTCAACATTATTCAACTTTCTATCTTAAGTACTACAAAAAATAAACAACTGAAAATAATATGTGGTATTGCTAGTTCACTTTCGAACAAGAGTTAGAAGTATATTGGTAAGTAAATATATAACCTTACATCATAAATTGTTTACAATGTAACAATAATTTTATTTTGTTTGTTTAAAAGTTTAATAAAACTGTTTTTCACATTTCAAGCTGCATAGTATTTATAGGCGAAAATAGTACATTCTACCAGGCTCATCAAAAATACTTATAATTATAAACTCTAATGTTATATTCAATCAAATTATAGACTACAAAGTTTATGGTGTTTATTTTAATTTATTTTAAAATTAACGTAATATGGATATCGTTAAATTGCACATAAAATTTATATTAGTAATAAGGTATTCGGGATCACTATTTTATTGTTAAAGTATGAGACGATTTATTTACCTCGCATAAGAAATTATTGTAGACAAAATTTACATTAAAAATTTTAAAATAGCTTAATATTATAACTTAACATACTTGTATAAATATTCATTTATTTTAATATTAAATTATGTTTACAGTTTTTAATAAAGTAACATATTTAAAAAATGAAACGAGCACGTATAAAGGCTATGGTAACAGTTCCAACCCGAAGAAAAGCAACGCAAGATGTGCCTGTTAGTGAAATTGCTGACCCAACTGAGCTTAGTGAGAAAAATAAAAATATATCTGATGATATTAATATAACATCACAACAAATTTAAAAAAATGTTCCTCAAGAAAATCAGATAGAAGAAAATGTGGACAATACAAAAGAATTAAAACAAGTACAAGAGGTAGAAGAAGAAATGCAAAATGAACAATTGCACATGGATAATCAATGTAATGAGTATAAAGGTGATTTTACACAAAATTCTGAGAAATTTAAGAAAGAGATTGTACAACCATCAGAAATTTCAAATACAACACAAATTAGTAAGTATTATATTCGAATTAAAAAATTCTATGCAAATATAAATGAAAAATTACGAATGAAGTTAATAGAAAAAGTAAATCTAGATTATCTAGGTAAGCTTAATATTGTTCACAATTTATGGAATTTATTATTGTTTCAAATTTGATTCGGGTCAACTGTATTTAGTTTATTAATTAAATAAATCTCACATATAAGTTGTAATAAATACGAGGTTTACCTAGATAATTCTAAGTCCTTTCTACTAATTTTAGCCATATTATATACAGGTTGACTCATTCGAAGTTTTCCATGTAATTATCTCCTAAATTATAGTTCGTTTCAGAAAATGTTTGAGTAAAATATAAATAGCATGGAGGAAGGATATAAAAGTTATTCTGCAATATTTATTCTACATATAAATTGAAAAATGATATTAGGTTTTATTATTAAAAAGAGATAATTATCATAGAGATTTATTATAGATTATAAAAACAGTAAAACATATTATCAGAGTTATTTAAATTTTCTGTAATGTTTTAGCATCTTCTACAAAATTAACACAAAATCGATGTGGTTTTATGAAACCAACACCAAAATTTGATAACAGTAATAGACCAAGAACAAACAGTATTGAAGGAAGTGGAGCAAGTACAAGTGAATTTGAGGATGATATGAGAAGATTATCTTTTACTAGTACCAACCATACAAAAAATGAATTCGTGCAATTAACACCTATACAAAGGATGCTGTTACTAATAACGCTAAAAATAATTTAATAACATCTAAAGCAGGACAAAAAAGACGTATATTAGTTTCAGAATTTGCAAGAAAGCTAACAGAGGCTAGAAGAGAATTCCATTTAAAACATGGAAATAAAACTCCAGAGAGAAGCAAACTTACAATGTATGACTTAATATATTATAATCCAGTTACTAATCCTATGAAGAAGTCTACAGGATCTGCCATAACAACAAGAAAAATATTAGAATGTCAGTAAGTATTTTATTAAATAGATTGAATAATGTAGTTGCTTTTCAAATGTATTTTAATATAAATCATATAAAGTTTAAAAGTAATTTAGTAAAATTAACATATCTATTGAAACCAGAAAGGAATAATCATTTTTGCCGACCTGAAGAAATTCAAGAAGAAGAAAATGAAGATGATCCATCATCTGCAATGCCAGTACCTCAAGTAAAAGTTGGACCAAATGGTCAATTAATAATAGATGAACAAAGTCTTGTTATAGAACAAACTAATGCAAAGAAAAACAGGATAGTATTAGCAAAAGAAGCTATTATCGATGATGATAATAGCGGGAGTGGATTTTATAAGAAGCGTCAGAAAAGTAAAGAATGGTCCCAACAGGAAACTTTAAACTTCTATAAAACTTTAAATACAATTGGTACAGACTTTTTGTTGATGCAAAGTCTTTTTCCCAATAGAACAAGGCAAGAAATGAAATTGAAATTTAAGAAAGAAAAGAAAATAAGTTGATCTTTAGTTGAAAAGGTTCTTGAATTTCATCAAGAATTCGATACTGAAATACTAGAAAAATCAATAGATATAATTTGTGCGTTTTATA
The DNA here is from genome assembly GCF_051020765.1 of Lasioglossum baleicum. Classification (NCBI taxonomy): domain Eukaryota; kingdom Metazoa; phylum Arthropoda; class Insecta; order Hymenoptera; family Halictidae; genus Lasioglossum; species Lasioglossum baleicum. The sequence continues at coordinate 13,992 of NW_027471379.1, forward strand.
TTTACTTCTCAAATGAAATATAAATTTATTTATGCATTCTTATATTTAAATATAAAATTATCTCATAGAAAATATTTTGTATAAAGTATCGTATAAAATAGTTTAATAGAAGTGTACATAGAAACGTAATAAATGGTTATAGGATATATGTTAATGAAAGTAAACATACATAAAGTATATCTGAAATTTATATATTTTATTCATAAAAGTAATTTAAAGGAAGAAATTGTGAATTTGTATAAACAAATTTGTTGCATTAAGTATAAGTAGTCTGGATAACTATAATTACATTTATATGTACATTTTATTGCTTTATTTTCTATAAAAATGGAGTGTATAAAATTACTATATTGTTTTAATTAATATAATATAACTGTTAACTCAATTAATTTACAAATTAATATTATAATTCTAATTATTTATTGTCAGCTTCATTTGACAATTCGGACAAAGAATATTTTGATACTCAAGAAAAACAAAAGCAACGAAAAATAAAGGATAAGAAAAATACAAAAACAAAAAAGAAACGGAAATCTCATAGTAGGTTGAAAAATAAATTTAAATATCGTGTTTTTATTATACCTTTGTAAATATTTGTAATATTTTAAATTAATTCCCTTTTTATGTACTTATTGAACATATGGATTTAATAATTTCAAATACTTACTAGTCCATTAACTTATCTTTAGGGTTTGAAGCAACCAGTATTGCAGAAATGGGTACATTCGACAAAGAAGAAGAAGAAGATGATTTTGATCCAATCGAATATGAAGAAAATACAGACATAAATGATAAATATGAAGAAGTATTAAATAAGACAAATAAAAAGATGTGTAAGAAAGCCACGGAAGGAAAAATGTCTGAAAAAGATGATATAGAATCATTAAGTTCATGCAATGATATTGATAGTGATATAGAAGTTTACTGTGTAAGACCAATAAGATCTCTGAGATTACCGAAAGTAAAAAAATTACAGGATCCCGATATAAATACACTTGACAACGAAAGGTTATATTATTCCCCTAATGATCAGGATATTACAATTTCATCAGAGGATAATGTAAAAGATGCAGAGAATTTAATTTTTGACAGTATCAATCTTAACCCGGATGTTCATCATAATATACAAAAGGATACTATTATTGAACTGGATTGGAAGGTACCTATGGTCATTGTAAGTGCAGTGCTTTGCATTGTGTTTAGGTTTTTGAGTATGCTAGGGCGGGTAGAATTATACACAATTGATGCAATTTTGATCTTACTATTGATATATAAGTAGTATGTTGTTTGTTAATAACAGACCAAATCCACAATTATTATTGCTTGGTTAAACCTTTATTACTAGCCAAAAGGAAACAATGATTCAGTAATTACTTTATATCGTAATCTGTTCGAGATATATAGGATTATAAGAAAAATAATAGATAGTTATTATTAAAACGTTCCATGCCGAAATGATAGATGAATGGAAGATTTATTATGTATCACCAGTCATATAGATATAATTGGTGTAATGAGATTTAGATACCACTTTGATTCTAACTCACACTGGATAAAGCAAGCATCACTTGAGAATTTAAGCAAATAATAGAGTAATATCTGATATACTAATATATCCTGTAAAGACCACCTATCAAATTTTTGTTTATTTTACCTAGACTAATAATATTTATATATTTTTTTTAAGAAAGTTTAAGCTGCCTCTGTTCATCTTGGAACAAATTAAGAGGTATAGTATGACCTCAATTTGCATAGAAAATATGGGCATGTAGCATTTTATTAGTGAGTAAGTTTATCAATACTCTTGAATATCAAATAAGGCAATAAATCTAAATAGTGCCTGTGGCATTTATTGAAAACTTGATTTGTGTATACAAAAATATCAATTGCGCGTTTATAAATATTTTCAGAGCTTGACTAAAATGTAAGATTTCACACGATTACGATGTTGTAATCTCGTTTTAGTTATTCACGCCATATATGTACCTGTTAACTCTCTATACAGTTTGATTTGTATAGAATGAAGGTCTGTGATGTAACTGTGTTTTTCCCATGATTGGCAAGATGCAGCTTTAGAAGACTAGAAAACTAAATACACTTTGACTTTGCTTATCTTATGTTGTTCAACAACGAAGCACTTTACATAGTTATAAATAATTGCAAAGTAGATTTTATCCATTCAGATTAGATTTATTATAATTAGATTTACCACAGCAACAAAGAATAATGTATGAAAATGGCAAATTTGTATTAAGCGATAAATATAATAGCATCCTTTTTGCTTGAAAAAACATTATTATTGACAGAAAAGGTTCTAGTTTGGTGGTATTGGTGCTGAAATTAAACTAGGTTAATATAATTAGAAGGAAAGAATAACAAGCACAATGAACAGCTTTGTTTAGTTTGATTGGAAATATATAAAACGGTATATTGTATAATAAATAAATTTTTCCAAAATATAATTTGGAACTTCTTTAAATATGAAAATGTAATTGAGTAATAATGTAATTTTGTATAAAGACTTTTAAGGTAATAATTTATGTTACGGTATACAATGTATAATTTTTTGAGTGATTGTAATGTTTTTATAATAATAATATTTTTATTAATGTAATCATTATTTATATTATATGCATGAAATATAAAAATGTGTACTACATGATTATTTAAAATTATACATTTATATATTTTATACATATTTGTTTATCTATGTTAAAGGATTATTAAATTACGTTCTAGTTTATATTGCAAAGAAATGTTAAAAGTACTTGTTATGAAATTGTATATTTTTACTCGTAATATATACTTTCACTTAAGATACAAAGAAATATAAAAAGTTTCACGTTTTAAATATTTTCTTATTCTTCACATATTTTAGTCTAGATAATTCTTTAAATAATACAGGGTGTCCCAGCAACGGTGGTACAAAACCGGAAAGACTGTGATTCTAAATACATGGAAAAACAAATGGAAGATAAAAAATAAAATTTTCAATTCGAAGCTTTATTGAAAAATACTCTAGATAATTTGACAATAAATAATTTTGTTTTTACAAAAAGTTATTTCAATTTGGTATCATATGCTTATTTTTGCAGCACATGTTATTACATTATTTCCATCATAACTACAATGAAATGTTACCAACTAATTTACTGAAAAATAAATTCAAATGTTGTATCAAATTGATAATTTCTCTTTTTTTTTTTTAATTTTAAAACATTATACTTCCAGACACCCGATTCTGTAATAGAAAACTTATTTATTATTATTATTAATAGTAATGCTAATTGATTATGCTTATAGTAAGATAGAAATTTTATTTATAAAATTATGTTACAAATTATAGATTCGTTTAAATCATATTCAAATCATCGATCAAGATACATAGATACACAGATATAGTGGATAAAATAATTTACATATGAAGAATTTAATAGCATAGTTCTAAGGTGGATTCCATTTTGAACTTTCTAATGCATCCCATAAATTATAATCTCGTTCTATTATTTCTCTATTTAGTTTATCGATATCTATAGAACTGAATGTTCTGAAAATGAGAAAAAGTTATAATTTTAGAAAGTTTTGTTTACATTACAAATAATAATACATATACTTCTTTTATTACTAAAAATCAAATAAATCTTTTTAATCGAAAAACTATATAAGATAATAAAAAATAATAAAATAAGGCAATAATGTTATAAACATGTCAAATATTTTAAAGAATATTAATTTTATATTAAGTATTTGTTAATAAAATAATATTTCTATATGTATAAATGATGTGTTTTATACCAATTAATTCCAATTCATCTTCTTTAGATTTTTGATCAAATACATAGCTTCTATAACCATCCGAAGTGGGTTCACTTTCATAATAACCTTGTTGCCATGCACTGTAATTGTTCCAGTATGATGATGTATCATAATAGTTGTAAGCATCTGAATTTAAATTTGATGGTGCATATTCCGATGATGATTGTAGAGGAGTAGAACTATAAAAGGGAGAAGGTTATTGATTAAAATTACATAATTTATGTTCTGTAAATATACAAAAAAACAGTCATTTACATACCCTGATAAGTTATTCCATGGCCTAGGCATTTTTAATCTGAGACGATTCGGGAACGTTCGGTGCCGTGACGAAAAGACGATCGGCTGCGCATAGACCAAGGTGCGGTGGCACGTGCCCCCGGAGCGAGGCGAGTCCCCGCCCTTCGCCCAACGCCCACGGGGGGGTCTCGGACGGTCGGTCGAGGGCCCGACCGTTAGGGGATCGAGACCAAGGGGTGTCGGCGTCGCGCGAGTGGTCACGCGACGCACCCGAACAAAGAAGAGGACAAGGGCGAGGAAAGCCCGAAGAAGAAACCCCAGTAAGGGTAAGTCGCTTGGGAGTGCTCGGTCGACTTGGGCTCCGGTACGGCGCTGCCCGCCCCCGAGACTCCCTAAGTGCGAAGAGGACGGACCACCGCAGGGGGTTTAGTGGGTAAAAATCCCACAGACCCCGGCCTCCCCTCAGGGGCCGGGACATCTTTGGAAGATTCCCCCTGCGACACCAAAAAAAAAAAAAAAAAGGTGCGGGTGGCACGTTGTCGTGGACTACGATTCTAGGAAAATGGCGACCTTCGAAGTCGGTCCGCGGCACGTGTCCCCAGCGAAAAGATAATCTCGCCCTTAGATATAAAAAACGAAATCTCGATTGCAGCCAGAACAGTCAGCACGTATAGTTATACAGCACAGTAACACGATATACCCTAAATCGGGAAAAGTTTCTTTTGTTTTCATATTTTTCTTTGTTATACCGATTTCAACAATTTTTATGTTGATTACACTTATTCGCTATGAGTATGAACCCAAATGCGGCAAACAACATTTTTCAGCTAATATGGCATATCAAAATAAAGTAAATGTTAATCCTTGAAATACCGTATCGGCGGTATTGCTCCTTGGAAAATACCATATTGCCGACCACACGCATCGTGGAGTGTAGTACATTCGATACTCCTTTGGTGCCGTCGATTTTTAAACTCTTACGATTTTCGGATATGCTCTCGTTTAAGATGCCGAAATTCTGAGAAACGCCGAAACATTGTAAGATCAAACCGTGAAAACGCTGAAAGCCGAAACGTCGGAAGATGAAAACGTCGAAACACCGTGACGCGGACACAGTCTGCTAACTATTCGAAGCCAACACACACGTCTTCTCTCGATATACAGTGACGGTAGAAATGGATAAATGGTAAAGAAGATGGGGTACTATTGCATGGATATGCTCCATGGTCCAAAATAACTATTGGAACAAAATGTGTTTTAGGATGAAACTTTTCTAAGATGACTTTTTCCCGCTTTTTGACGCATGAAAAAACAAGCAACTCTCGGTTGCTACGCCCGTTTCGGGGCGGCAAAGCGAGTTGCGAGTGAGAGCCGACAGTCGGTGTTTATGTTAGATTTCGTTATTTGAAACCGCTAGGGTTCCCTGTTCTTGGAAAGGTTCCTTGGCTCTTGGGTCCTTTCATACGAAGTATCAATTTTCCATGGCAAGCGTATCATAGAAATAAACTATCGCGGTGCAGAAGTTATCGCTGTTCTGTTGAAAGATAAACACTTCGTAATCTTCGAAAATGAATGCCGTATACAAATTGTCATTAGATATACCGGTTTACAAGATCTATATTCGGAGAAGAAGATCGTTGATATACACACTAGGTTACATTAGAATTGTGGATTTAGACGAACTGTGTCACGTACCCGCCGTACATTTCTCACTAGTCTACTAGACACTCTCCGTAGTTATAATTCTGTACCAAAAGAAAGCTACGAGTAGCAAAGAATGTAATCTTCTTTTACGAGAGGCGGAAATATGTTTATTGAAATAATCAATAATCGTCGGAGAATGTGTTTAGTTCGGAGCAAAAATCAATCTCTGTAAGAGGAACGCAAGACTGAATTGCTGGCGAAAAACACTGTGATACAATGTAGTCTTTTTAACACTCAACTGACGAGACTCGACGACAGTGATATTTACGCAATCGTCATAATTCTAATATATAGAATCGTCTATAATACTAATAGCTTTTCATATTCGAAGACATCGAAAGAAAAATATTTTATAAGGCTTTGTATAATTGTATAAAATTGTATGAATTGTATAAACATAAAACAGATACAGAAAAATCTTAATACCTTCTTGTTGTCCTTCCTTCTGTTTTTCTTTTACACATCGCTATTTAACAAAGAAATTTCAAAGTAATTTATATTTATCATTATAGGATAATAGAATTCAGCAATCGTGTGGATTATGAACAATTCATAAATCTTAGCATGACCGGAATTCAGATCTTTTATTGGTTTCTCATTTTAAACTTCCGTTTCCTGCTCTGAATCACGCGAATCCAATGATCGGACAATCGATCCTCACTGGTTCGTCCTTCGTTTTAGAATTGAGAATGAATGAAGGAGAATGAGAAAGAAAGCAGAAAGAGAAAAAGAGCTAAAATTGGAGTTAGAGAATTTTAGAATACGCAAGGGTGCATGCGACAGCGAATCACGAACGCGTAATCTTTAAGGTGAAATATTTTTAGAAGCATCGATCGCGCAATCGTCGAAAGTTTTGATCGAAACCCTGACACTCCGCAACTTCTACAGATAAGAAAAAAGTAAAAAAAAGATGATAAATGAATAAATATAAATATATAAAGATCTATCCTCGTAAGGAGTAGTTGTAGAGAGACCGTCTTTTTGAGCGAATTGCAGAAAAACCAAAGGTTTTGTGGGTGTATGTGTACGAAAATCGACAAAGATAGATTAATGTTCTAAAACTACATCCGCTGTACATAGAACATATTGTACCATATAACAATCAATGATGGTTTGAAAAACAGAAAAGATCTCGGTAAAGAAAAAAAGAAAAATATCCTAGGAGCGACTACTTGAAGTTCGCGTTGAAATTATTTTCCGGCGTCACCACTTCTCAAACTTGCCGGTGGTTTTTCAGTTGCATCAATGGTTGGTCCGCTGCCGTGGCTTATATCGCACGTCGAGAACAACTCCACTTAGAAAAGCACTTGTTTCGACTCCTCGTGCGTTCAAGCGAAACGAAACGGACCACACGCGAGTCTAGAGAGAGAGAGAGAATCTATATATCGATTAACTCATAAACGATCACCGATTTTAAAGCACCTCTATCCGTCTTACGTGAAGTCAAAACACAATTGTTTCCCGGACGAGAGCCGAATTACACAACATAAGAACGGAAATCGCAATTCTCACTGATAAATATGTTGCTATCGGAGAAAACATGTTGTTACTGTTGTTCTTAAAGATAATGGAAGTGTTACGTTGTTATGAAACGGCGCGAACGTCCGCAGAGAAGGGAAGAATGTTAGTCACATCTTCGGAACAGGCATATAGGAATGAGGATGTTGATGAGAAAGATAAAGAAAAAAGAAAAAAAAAAGAAATAACGAAGCATGCCGATTATGCTATAACTAATGTATTTCTATCTGCTACTGTTAAGTACCTAATGACACGCGTATGCTTCTACCCACTTTCCAGTCGACGTGAGATCTCGAAACGCGAATTTCTTTTCACCGTCTGCGCATCCTCGGCTCAGTCACTGATCAAACTTAAGTAATCACGATTTCACGCGGTCGGAGAGCGATATAAACATTATATACCCAATGTAGCGTGTTTCTATTCAACCTATCGATCTTTCTTCGAACAAACGTGAATTTCATAAGGAAAATTCGCATCGACACAACGAACAGGTCTCTCGATCGAGCTCGCAAACTTCTCTCTCTCTCTCCCTCCCCCCCCCCTCTCTCTCTCTCTCTTCGATCACTCAAAAATTAGCCTGATGGTCCATGCTCTTCAATCCGAGTTGATAAATCTGACGAGTAATTCCTTCGCTCTACGATTTCTAGCGTAACTACGAGAGTTTAGCGTAACTGAACAACATCGCCGAGAAGGAAGGTTGTTTAGGTTCGACCTTGTATCGTAGAGGCAGAGGTTATCACCAGACTTTAATCGATGCGCGAGACGATAAACCGTCCATAGTCGCTTCCATCGTTGAAACTATTAGTTTCGCACAGTTGATCTTCGAACAGGAAAATTCAAAGTACGTTCTAGAGTGCGCGATTCTCTCTTTTGAAATTACCGGTTCGAATCACCGTGTTTCTTCAGTAGCGATAACCGATCCACCAACTCGGTCGATAGCGATCGAAGTCGCTGGAAAACGAGCCGAGACAAAAGCTGAGAGAATAGATTTAACCATTGTGAACCTAACAGTCGCGAGTACGTAACAGCGGCCTTACCGATGATTTTTTAGCCTCGGACTCGTAACCACGTAAATTATAGTCTGGCCCTTACACGAACGATCGGCTTCGTTTCGCTAATTTCATCCGAGATTCGTGTTCCTCGCATTCTCATACCCGACCAGGATTCATCCGATCGTCGTTCTACCCTAGAGGCCGTCGTTTTGTCACCCACTAACGTGATGTGCCAAACAATTTTTATAAGTCTAGTAAAAGGGCGTGAAAACGGTAATTAGAAACCCGTTGGCCGAGTATACGCATATCAGTAACGTCGTTGAACGATCGATTTCCCTCTTCAACAGCGACGGAGTTTTGGTGTATGAATTCCAAGTAATAAAAACGGGGAAACGCGACTTCCGTGCCAGTCGCGTTTTCGAAAATTCTTTGACACAGGAAGCTGCAATATTTTGTTCCTCGATCAATCAGTAACGTTTCAATTGAAGACACAACGAAATACTACTTGCCGCTCCTCTCTCAATTACGCTCATCCAACACGAAGAGATTCCTCGGGATATCTCGGCACTCGTTTGATTATGCAACCGAAGTTTCGTCGCTCTCGCGTACTTTGTTACGAGTATCCTTGTTGCTCGTTCAGTTAAGGTCGATTTTTGCATCGAGTCCGACGGAGTGTACAAATTACAAGAGCATGGATCATCGAAATTGGATTCGGATTCGTACCCCATTTATTGCGTTCTGAGCCGTCGATTCACCGCCTTTTCAAACGAGGCAGCAAGCATAGCAATATTAGCAACGGATTAAATCGTGTCTTGCATAAAACGACAGTTCAGGAGAGTCCAGGACGTTCATCCATGAAACCGAGTAAAAACCCAGTAAAAAAGAATCGCGTTGTTCAGTGGACCCCAAGTTAAATTAGTAAGATAGAAAGGAGAGCAATCGAACATAGCGTGGCCGAAATTTTGAGGCCGAGAATAAGGAGGAAAGAAGAAGAGAAAAGAAAAGAGAGGTATGATAATGCATACGGGAGGTATAAGCCACTATATCCCGTTTATATATGTACTCGAGAGTGTACTCGTCTATGTACAGAACGAAAGGGATGATTGCGAGTAAAGAAGAAAAAGGAGAGAAAAATATGGGACGAGGCTGCGTCCTCTCTCCAGTGTCCTCGTTCGTGCTTTTTCGCCTTCACCATTCGAGGATATTATTGAAAAGAGAGAAAACCTTAGGATTAGCGTAGACCAGCAGAGAACTAAGTTTAGCGATGATAAACCTCGCTTTTTCGAAAGCCTCGAGACATTGAGAGGCATTGTATATATGTCAGCGTACATTTTTAAAGGAAAAAAACACAAGATTATATTATGAATAAAGTAAAATTATTAAGAGAAGATAGAAAAATAGCATGGTGACATTGAGAGGCATTGTATTTGTGTCAGCGTACATTTTTATTGGGGAAAGAACACAAGATTACATTAATCATAAAGTAAAATTATTAAGATTAGATGGAAAAATAGCATAGTAAGCAGTAAGAGGGAATAAACGAAGCTCGCGAGTTTCGTGATTGATCAGTGAAGACGGACGGGAATTGACGACGGAAACGATCATGTCGTTTCGCGAATTTTCCAATGCACATACATTTCTACGTTACGAATGACGAATAAGATGGCTCTTATGAAACATGTGCGGCATATGATTGTATGTTCTTTCAAATAAAACATTGTTGTTTTGTATACTATGTACGGTTATCACAGTTTTCATTTCTCTATTCTTGTTGTCCTCGTATAATTGTAACGAATCCTCCTTTTTATATCATACCAACCTTTATCTTCTAACCTAATTCGGTTTAATTTCAAAGCTTAAAAAAAAGTTGCAAAATTCTACTTAAATACTTAAAAGTACTTAAATTTTAGTGTCCGACCAGAAATTCGCGGTTGTCCACAGATTTGAAATGAGCTATGCAAATTCGTGACTGTACAACTGGAATGATTAGATTCATTATTTGAAAGGGTACCTTTTTCACACCAGAAATTAAGTATTTAAACATCTGAAAAAATTCGTCGCTAAAGATGAAGCATAATTTAAAGGCAGTGATAATTTGTTGTGAAAATGGAGGTGAATATCGGAGTGATAAATTCAAAGTTTGATGTAAAAACAGAGAAATAACAATTCAATACAGCTGAGCATGAAAATCTTACTCTTATGAACAAGATAAGATCAATGATACATGCAGCAAATCTAAATAATTAGATTTTGCTGTAGAAATTTTTGAAACATTTATACCGAAGCTCAACGTCTGTCTTGAATGTAATACCTTCTGGAAAATTGGGTCGCATCAAGCTAGATCTAAAAAAATTCCATGTTTTTTTTTTGAACAACTTTATGCTTTAATTTATCAACATTTAATTATAAAATTTAAATTTTCAATATCAACTTATGCAATGATTTCTTTGAAATTAAACAAATTTGGTTTAATTAAATCATGTTAATTAAATTCAACAAAGTAATGTTAAATAATCATATTCTCTGAAGATTTGTTTCAATAAACAGTGTTGACGTAGTTTCATTTACAACGTTCCATTATTAAACTTTGTATACCTGGAAATGCGTATATTTGACAAAAATTTGTCAAAAGATGCTTTTGTTTCTTTATGATGGTATTAGATAGCTACATATAAAACTGAGTAGGATAATTGATTTGGAAAACATTTAAGTTTCAAACATTCCAGTGATATATTTAACACTGGTGATTTTAAGTAGCAGGCCGTGTCTTATACGACACGTTTAATATTTCAGTCCTAGGTTTTGGATATATATAAGAAAGGAGGATTTATGGAGTACTTGTGAAAATCATCTGGCGGTAAGGCTGAGATCAACGGTTACTACTATTCTATAGAGATTTCAAACAATTTTCTATTAAAGTAATTAACATTTTTCTATTAATATAAATTGTAATATTTCAGTTTAAGGTAAGATTTTTAGAATCGCATACAATCGCCCGCATTGGTATTTTAATCTGAACGAATTTCATTAAAATTATTTCATTATTCTATTATTTTCATTAAAACAATTTCTGGGGTTTTCATCTTTTCAAAAAACAAAAAAAATGTTAACGTGTTTCAAAATATAAACATAATTTTTCAAAAGTATAAATGTGTAAATGGCTGTTCGCTTCTTCACCTTCTTACTTGTTTGTAAAGAATCTACTTTAATCAGACAAATGTTCAATCCTCAAAAGCATAATTTGCGGTACCAGTTCAGGTACTTCCTCATAAAGCAGTACGTCGAACAATACTGATCTGCCAGATCAATGCCGTCAGTTGTCAATGAGACAACTTCCAAACCTAACTTCGCGTTTATTTCTCTCCCAGCTACCCACAAATAAAACCATAGTAGAGACCTGCCCTGATCCCTTCGGTTATTTTACAAAATAAAGCGTTTAATCCTTGACAGTATAATTTTATTGCTTCGCGCTTTAATTTTACTCGGCTTCCTTTCCAGCGATATTGAATTACGAGACACTTTCTAACCAATGCATAGTACAGTTCAGAGACCAAGAGAAGATCAACGTTGATACACGTTATTAATAAAAATACGAAGGAAAGATGTTAAACACGTGTCGTATGATATCCGAGTACTTTCTATATTCAACGATAAAAGCTTTTTCTCTAAATCACGAACTTGCACGACTGCGTCTGCAGATAAAGGAGCTTTGATAGTTGCTCCAGTTTCAGAGGACGAGCAGATGGTCCTGATCTCCGATGACAGCGTTTCACTTACCGAAAGAGAATGCTCGTTTCTTCCATCGTTCCAAGAAACCTCTCCTTCTAACAACGATACAACAGTGTATCGCCATTTATTCGACCTGAACCAGCTTACAA
>NW_027471380.1:0-26117 GCF_051020765.1 Lasioglossum baleicum
TCGGTAAAACGCTATCCGGGAAAGAAAGCTTCGAGGCGTTCTTCGACTAACGTAATTAAAAAGTTAAATAGAAATTGAACAATACGGTTTCTCGCGAGTCTCGCGTTTCATTCAGATTCCAATCCTTGCTGCAGACGATGCAGATCGATAGGTCTGTGCCTGTTCGACGGGCGTAGGACGAACATAACCTCTATTCACGCGGTCGTCGAACTGTGTTTGTTTTCGCTGCGTCTGGAAACGCTTTATTTCCCGTTATCTCGAAAGGAGGAGACGGGTGTGAAAGGACGGATAACGAGACACCTTCGTGGAAATCCGACCCGGACGAGCGTGGGCCAAACAACCAGAGATCTTCAGAAATGACGAGTGCAATCTGATAGCGGACGTCTGGGTAGAATGAAAGCGTATTGATTACGTTCGCGTTGACACGTCCGTGTCACTGGAAAAGTAGCGTCATTAATCCGCAGCACGATTCCATTTCTTCTATTCTTTCGGTGCTTCTCTACGTTGCGTCAGCCTGTCTTGCCCCAACCTCCTCCGCCAATAGCTTCTGCCAACTCTTCGTTTTATATGACCGTTGCTGACAGAAACGCGGAGTCTTCTATTTTCTTTCAAGTTATCTCGTTACCATCTGACATGGACGTAATTGTGCTGCTGCACGTTTGTACGTGTCCATGGAAAGCATTCTCTCCATTTACGTGGTCTGCGAGAACGCGATTGACATTTCTAGGAAATTTCGTGAAAAGTCGATAACGTGAACATAGATGAAGGCTCTTTTCGATGGTTTAAAACTGAAAATTGGAATTGAATGAGAGAATATGAAATTTTTTCTTTCACTGTAGTTTCTCATTTTAGTGAATAGTGTTCGCTTTCAAGAAAACAAAAACTTATATTTAGACACTTGTTTAAAGAATGGAATAGTTCAAAATTAAGGTACAGCATACCAGTGCATTTTAATGTTAGCCCAAAGTTCTTGTGCTTCAGGGTACAATAGTTCGGACAAATTGTGATTCTTAGGAACTAATTAAAGCTATTGCTGAGTTTCCATTTCTCCGTCTAAGGTGTTCTTGTGAATAGAAATGGGAGCGTGAGAATGCCAATGAAGATCCTCTGAACGGGTCCCCAGACTTTGCTCAAGTGCAACTGTGCAATGCGAGCTTTCGAAAATTACAATTGCGTGCAATCGCTGTTTGAATTTCGCACACTCGTGAGATCTCGATAGTTCGAATATTAAAAAAATGGAGAATATAATAGAAAATTTCGAACAGAGAGGCTATGAGATAATACAAATTAAATTATATTAAAAATCTAGATATTTTTATCAAAAATAAAATAAATAACTAATTATGTTCTTTTTAATTATTTATTCTTATTATCAGTTCAAATTGTCGTGTATTGATTCAACATTGTCCAAAAGAACACTCTAATTGTTTTTCACTGATATCTCCATGCTAATATTGTTTTAATTTCATTTCATTTTTCATCTGTTAGATTTAATTGCATAAAAATTATAACAGGAATTACTATCAATTTTCTTCCTCTCAAACAAACAAAATTCCGGGCATAGCTAGTGAAAATTTAAACGCTAATTCGATTACGTATACAGCTTTTTCGATACCTATAAATCGAACTTCCCTGTTCAATAATGAACACACGCTAGTATAATTTCCACAGAGAGATCTATCGACACACCGACGTTCCCGCGATATTTTAATCCGCGCGAAACACACGTTTGCCAGTGACGTACAGAGAATTGGACGAGCCTGCGTGTAATAGGCGAGCTGCATGCAAACGGGAAAAAACGGACCAACGATCGGAAAATAATAATTACGAAGCATCGGAAGCTCGAATATAACAGGCGTAACCGCGGCGAACATGTTTTTTTTTTTTTTTTTTCACCTAACTAAATCAATGTACGGGCGTGCTTTTAGCTGAGGCTCCAATTTACGGAGATTGGAAATCCAACCGGGAGAAACGAAAATCGTGTATCCATGGGGGTGGCGGTGGGTGGGTAGGAATGGGGGGAAAAACGCAATCCGGACGAAAGACTCGAGCCGGCGCGTTCGCCCGATGAGATAGAATCTAAATTGCGTTCCGGCAAGAGGGAAACGGCCCACGTCCTGTGCATCCACCAGCGTCGTCATATTTATCTAGCGCCGCGACGCCGCTCCGTACCCGTGGGCTTAGGCAAATTCCGCATATCCGTTTAGGTAGTGGCGAGACGAACCACCACCGGGGTAATTGAAACGTAGCCACCCGTTACAACTTCCATTTTCCTCGTGCTGCTACCTCTGGACCAGTCTTTCATGATGCATCGACACGTGCGTGAAATACAGGTGGACACGTGTAGGCCACAATGGAATCGAATGGTCAGAAATTGTAGGAATTTATGTATTTATTTAACAGAAATAACGTCTCCTTGCTGATGCGCTTTCTTTTACCCTGCCCTTCGCGTGGTCGCCTTTACACGAACACAGATATTCGCCTAAACGTTTGAGCCGAACACGAGATTGTTGTCCATTATGAATTATCTCATTTAACTCTGAGACACATGCTTTGAAAGAAAATAAAGACTCAGATTGCAGAATTACAAAGATATGTTTTAACTCCATTGTGCAGCTAGTGCCTTAAACGAAAATCATTGGAACACGTCTTTTTCCAAAACGAAGTGACCCTTTGCAAACAATATAAAAATAATACCAAACAGCAGGTTCGAAGAAACGTGGTTATTAATCTCAATCTGCAGTCGTCAGACTTCAAGTGATGGATTCGCAAAGAGTCATACGGAGTACACATGTATTATAGTTCAGAGGAATCAGTGATACGAGTAAATGATTGATCTGATCCATGACTCTATCGCGTAATGGACTTTACAGGAGTAAAAGAAGTTCTTCTCTGACCAGTTATCATTCAGCGAAACTTGATTACTGATAAGTCAAGCACAACTGCTCGGAATCTCAGCGAAGGCGATCTATTAATTTCGTCAATATAGTAGTTAGAGAATCTTGATACCATTCCGGTGCCTTGGTTTCCAAGATTGTCACGGTTATCGACCATGACGGAAACAATATTCGCGCGAAGAAACACCAATAGTAGTCGGATTCGGAGCAAAGTCCTCGCGATGACGGTGTCGACGGGACGTTCATCAGGACGACGAACACAGGAATGCGTGGTAATGCACAGGCCAATTCCTGTTGTTCCAGAGAATGCCGCAAGCCTCTGCGCTATCGCTAAGTTATGACGTCTGTAATACCGACTGGTATTTCATTGTTACCATTTACGAAACGACCATTGCGTTGCTTCTTACTTTCGCAATTATCGCGCGAAAACTTTTGTTCCTTCAAGTCTCCACATATTGCGAAATTCGCCCCCGTGTCTCTGCTAATTGTTAGTCGTGCAGTTGAAGACACAGATAATCTTCTGAATGTAATTGTACGAATGTTACTGTACGAATTTTAAACTTTGATGAATCAGGAATACTGGATTTAATGAATACAAGGTGTTTAATTCGATAATTTATAAATTCTACCTGCATTCGTCAAAGCTTTAAAATTAATTCATTATTTAATAATTTTCTTACATTAAAATCATCGTTGGAAACCATGTTACGTGTCACTCACTCGCGCCATTTCATCCAATACGTGATTAATTTGCGTAAGTCAGTGCCCTCCGCGCGTGTCGTATATAACCGCGCGAAATTCAAAAGCATTAAATTGCAGCGTACGATAATTTCTGTTCTATAAGGAATTACGCGAGTTGTCTTCGTGAATTTACCACCGCGGTTCTATCCGAGGAGGTGTATAGGCAATTTCCCAGATTGTTACGTTGGCTATACTGAGCAGAGTGTGTGGTTGCAGCGTGTTCCTGCAATTATCTTTACCATCACTTACCCTTCCATTTGGTAGCAAACGTTCGCTACGTTGCGACGACGATATAACGCGGAATATCGATCTCTGTGAACGCGAGATCACAGTAAAGGCGAAAGTTGGAGCGTGCTGTTACACGAAAGTAAGCTCATACAGGAAATGCAAATGGAAGTTGCGCGCAGCGTCAATGTTTGCTATTCGCGAGGACTACGAGTACTTGTTGTAACCATCGCTCTTCGACCATCGCCTGGTAATACCGGCTATCTCGGCCCGATTTAACCCGCCATCTACATAAACTCACTGACATCACGGTAAACGCGTCATCCGATTCAGATAAATTGGATTCCTTTAATTCCACTCTTCAACCACGTGATTTTTTCTATCTTCATGTCCTTTCACCCCCTTTGCCATTGTTGCCCTGATCTTCCTTATCGTTGGAGCAAAAAGTATTTGAGACGGAAAATGTTTCACGTAATACATTATTACATACATTGATATTAATTGGGAATTATTATTTTGCGAATATTGAATTACACGAAGCAGAAATGAAAACATTGTTAAGATAATAAATTAAAAGAATTATTGAGACACCAAAGAATCTAAGAATAATTAGTTCTTATTTTAGAGAATTAATGAAGCACGAGTATTTTATATATTAAAATATTCTCCGACGTATGATTGAAAAATATTTTATTTTTATTCATTTTCCATTTATAACGAGAAACTGTAACTCGATACATTGATGAAAAAGAGAATTGTCCGCGTATAATTACGGCGTGCCTGAATTTTACTTAAAGTTTAACAAAAATAAAAAACCGTGTCTAAAATGCCACGTTAATGACAAAAAAAGGAATGATTATCGTGGTTTGGCAATTGACATCTTCATTCATTTCAAACCTACCCCTCACTGTTTCCAATTAATTGGCCAATTAAGAAAACTTAGCGAGAGGATTCGTAAGACCGCCTTTAATGGCCGTGTTTTCTCTCAACGGCATGAAGATAATTGCTGTGTTCATTATTAGAAAGGACAGCATAAAGAGGGGCAGTGAAAAATAGATGAACCCCATTGTTACTTTGGCGTTCCATTCGTAAAAGGAAAGATAATAGGAGAAAATTATGCTGTCATTATGCTCTCTTTAAGTCGTTCCTTCTAACGTTTCGTTATTTAATAACGTTGCTATTAGAGAAAAAATGCTATTAATCAAAATTAATGAATCTCTCTATAAACGATAATTGTAAAAAAAATACGCAATTAAATATTTTCATATTCATAAATATTTAGGAATACCGACAATATAAATTTTCAAAGTGCATTAAAAATTTTTGCAAAATTATGACAAATTCTGAAGTTTATTAGCTTTATTTCTCCATAAAATTTGTATTCCTATCTGCAATTAAACTGCGCGAAATATGAATGCAATGCTTTGAAAACTATTATATTTATAATAAAATACACTCTACCATAAAGGAAATTAAATTATGTGCAATGAAAAATACGAGAAACGTCTCCCTTCCAAAAAATTAGTTTCGTATGTAATTTTTCTGTTAATTATTTTAAAAAATTATATAAACATGTGAAATTCCTTTTATATTAATTAATCCAAGACCTCTTCGACGAAGCAAATTTCGTACGAAATTATGCTGTTTTTGTTTCCAAGACAGGAGCTGTTTCTCCATTTTAAACGCGGAAATATTCATTACGTTCACTTCGCGCGTTTACCTTTATCAGAGTACTGTAAATCTCCTGACTAAGTACTCTCTCCTGTTACGCTATTATTAAGGCAAATAATTACCTTTCCAATTACCCAGCCGTCACTGGGGTATCAACGCGTGAGAGTTTCGTCTACGAGCATCTCGAAGAAAAATCGTGAACGATATTAGCAAGATCGGTTCTCCTATTAGAAAATTACCCGACAAATTCCATTAAACGCCGTAAATAACTTCGAGAAAGTCGAAACTGAAATGAAATTCCAAAAAAAGATCCGTCGTTACTTGTTAAACTTTAACTTCGTTAAAGGAGGGGAAAGAAAAATAAGAAACGTGGAGATTAATTTCGCGTCTACTTTGGTCATTCAATTGATTCCAGACAGCGAACACTTCCGCCATCTTGGTAGGAAACTTTTTACTTCTGAGATTCATTGAAGAGGATTATAAGCGCGGCCGACGGTATCTTAGCCAAGTCAATTAAAGTGGAAAAGTTGATTAAAAGGAGCCTTGACAGTGGGCCATGTAGAAACGGGCACGGGCTAAAGCCGGGATTGTTTGTTCGTTTCTCCAAATGAGCCGACGCTGGCCGTCTCTTTGTTTACCTCGCCGCTCGCCGCTCGCCGCGTCATCTGCGGCGCGCGCAACGCCGAAAAATCCAACCTGCTTCTCGCCGCTTTATTTTCCCTTCCTCTTTATGAAAGCTCGAAGACTCATATTTCCATAAAACGCGGTGATCCTGCTTAATCGTCTATTTACCAGCGCGATATTGCGAACCGAGTGGATTGAAATCGCGTGGACACGCGCGACGCTTCGCGCGCAGAGCAGAGACACAGACACAGCGTTTTTGATGAAACGCGGGCGAAAATGCGGTAACACGGTGGCCGCTAATGCTGGAAATGCAGCGGGAAAGAAATTTAGTTCAAACAGCTCGTGTCACCAGAAAAGAGAGAAAGACGCTTTTGTGAATCCTTTATTTTTCGCTGTTTGAAGCGACGAGATAAACGAATTTTTTGCCACTGGAACTGACATTTTGTTATAAACTCGTGCCGTGGACAATTTATTATTAATAACAAATTTGATACTTATAGGAAAAGATTTTTGTTCCATGTGTTTATGAAAGCACGCGCTTTTTACGGTTATTCTAAACAACAATGTTTCCTTTAATCTAACTCACTCTAAGAAATTACTCTATGAATCATCTTTACCGACGACAAACTGTTCTCAAAGAAAATATATGTATTATCAGGGCTGAGATCAAGTTCTCCCATGAGTACTCCATGCTCTCGTTTGCCGTTGCATGCCGCAAACAGCAACTAAGGAGTGACAAGGATGACAAATTGCAGCGCGCCTATTAATCGGTTCATTTAGCTAAGGTATTCGGGACATAACCACTGAAACTTTCCCTAGCCACGTTATTTCCCCTTTTCCGTCTTCTGTATGCCTTATGCAGTATCCATCCGCTGTACTCGGCTGGCGAAACAGGTTCGTGAAAAGTAACGCGTATAATCTTTTCGAAACGCGAGGTAAACCGAAAATATTTTCGCAACGCGGCCAAAGTGATTACTCCGCGAGCCATTTCCCAGTTCCAACGGCAAGCCACTTCAAACGGTGCGTTCTCGAAAACTGACTGAGCTGAAAACGAATTTACAAGAAGATTAGTCCGAGGTCGTCCGCAAGGAAGCTTTGTGACTGATAAAATTCGCAAAAGCGATCTTCAGAGGAAGAGAGAGAAAGAGAACTCGCGTGGTAGACAGAGAGGCAGACACAGAGGGTAAGCTCGGCTTCTTCCGGTGCATACGTTCATGTGCGAGCTTGCGTTCCCTTTGACGCGAACCCTCGCGGCTGTAATCCAAAGTATGCTGCACAGGCTGGCCGCGGGAACACGTCAGACTTGTCGGTATGGAAGGATGTCGCAAAGGCTGCGTGACGTTCACGGTTCGCTGGAACCGGGTTTCAATGTTCCGGGTTTGAAGTTAATCGTTTATCACGCGAACTGTGAACGATCCCGGCCCTTGTTGTCGGCAAACATTCCGAACATATTTGATTTTCCATGGTTCGTACGCGCGACGCAAGCCTCCGGGCCGGCTAATCGATTGTGTTAGCAGGTAAAACGAAGACGATAAAGGGAATAAGTAAGTGGGTCAACGGCTCTGTTGCGCGGAAAGCTCCTTTGATTAGCGAAGTTGAGCCCCGCGCTGGTCATTCGTGGCGCTCGGGTAGATGATTATGCCGGAAGCTCGCTGTATAAACGTTGGAAGAAAAACAGGTTGCTGGCCAGGGATGTTGATATTGTGGGGTGCTCTCTATGGATAATTTCGAGCGAGAATAAATCCGCGGATAATTTCCAGCCAAAGATCGTCTCGGAACTCGAAAATCATTTCACGAGTTGTATTATTTTAAATTGGGAAAAGTTCAATGGATAATTTCAGGAGAGACAGCTCTAGTGGGTAATTTAGAAGAATTTTCTGAACGTTTTCCATCTTTTCCATTAATACTTTATTTGCCTTTATTACTTAATACTACACGCTTCGGCTGCTTTATGGTGACTGGCATGCTGGCCTAATTTTCGCGAAATAAACAGTGCACTGCACAAAGAACCCTTATCTGTCGGCGTTTCGTCGTTTTGATCTGTCGGCGAGTCGGCGTTTTGATCTGTCGACGGTTCGATGTTTTGGTCTGTCGGCGAATCGGCGTTTTGATCTGTCGGCGATTCAATCCGTCGGCGGCTCGGCGTTTTGATCTGTCGGCGAATCGATCTATCGGCGACTCGGCTTTCGGGGATTTGTCTCTTGATTTTTCGGCGGCTCGGTGCTTTGACACCGCAAACGAATGAGACGCAGACGTATCTGATAACTTATACTATTAAACGTTTCAATCAAAACCCAGGGATAAAAAATCTTTGAAAAATAAATATTCCAAACAGAGTTAAGAAATTCTGAAAGGGGGAAGACACGAAAGGACGGACGAGATGAAAGCACGAAATCTAGAAAAAAAATCCGTGAAATTGGCAGTAACGAGTGGAAAGCCTTTGGTCGGTACAACGCTTCGATTATCGATAAAGAGGGGCGAAATATTGGGAGCCCGAGATATAAGGTATGGAAATAGAATGGCGAAGAATGAGATTCAAATAAGATGTCAACGATATCGTGCTTGATTCAATTTATAGCAAAGGGGCGGAGGTGGAGTATCGGCGAAGGGATCGTGAACGAGACACGAAAGTAAGGAATTTGATTAAAGGCGAATCGTGACGAGACATCGATAGAGGTCGCTGATCGGATAAAGGTTGCTGATTTTATAACGATGTAATTAACAGGAACAAGAGGGTGGGAGGAAAAGTGATCGTCCCCGATTCCGTTTCGCAGTCGCGTCGAAGAGGGCGCTGCACGCTTATGCACTCCCCCCTCTCTCTCTCCATCTCTCACTTCCTCGTAGTCGATACTCGCGCGATTTTCATTATACGATGCAGCCACAGCATGGCGTTAGCAACTCGAGCGGAGATACTTAATCAAGAGTCTCCCGTCGAGTTTAAATATGCAAACGACCGAGGTGTACGCTGCGGCTAGAATAATTGAAAGTAACCACGCTGCCTCGGTGATGCGCGGGAATTTTCAAACGAGCTTCTCGAAATAAGTTTTTAAATCGGGCACTCAGTGGAAGCTTCTTGGTCCTTTTGAATAGACGTCGTTGAAATTCCTTCGGTTCCAGCCAAGCAAGTGCAGTCCAGACCATTTTCCGAGGCTATCCAATTCATCGTGGATTTTAAATCTCTTTAACGAAGGGATCGGTATGCAATTCCTTTCGCTCTTTCATCGGCCGAGTACGGGTATTCTTCCTTGTCCTGAAAGGAGCGCGGTAAATGGGGTTCGAATATTACCGAAAGATTAATCGCGGACGTCACTTCCGTTATCGTAATTTATCCCAGGACGTATCGGGATTAAAATCGTTTGACGAAAAGTCGGGAAATAGGCCACGTTAATATCTTGCCGCGGGTCGACGTTGCGGAGAAACGTTGAATGGTCGAAAGACGGATAGTTTCGAAGGATAAACGCGACGTAACGAAATATCTTGTTCCCGGCGCCATCTATTCCCCCCGGGACGGCTGGAACATAATAAACAGCGGGGATATGAGCCAAGAGGATTAAGGTGATGTGGACGAAAAATTGGAAAATCGAGTCGAGTCTTTATCCGTTCAAATGTCATAGGCGAATTCAGCAACGTTACCGGACATAAAATTGGATTATATATATGTTATTTAATGGCTCGTACAAAGAAGACAGTACTTGCAACGGCGCTTAATGGATTATCAATTAATTATTCAAACGAATTAATTCTGTGGAACGTTATTAACTCTTTGCGATGAATTACAACTTCGTAAGTTCCCTGCATTAATTTCAACTTCCGCGAGGTCTGCCGGCATATTTAACGTCCCGGCGTTAAGAGTGTCTTATTTGAAAATGGTTTCCATAAAATTGCTTGAATAAAACATTTAAAATTAATTAAGTACTCGGTTAATTGTATAGATCGTTACGGGAACATCGTGCTTCGAGATAAAAAGTACGATAAGGGGTGAAGTTTCAGATATGAGGTACAATTACTGTCGTTCTTCTTTTCGAAATCTTTCATTAAGAATTTTCGATCGTTTAAATCGACTGATTCAAAAATTTAGCAACTATTTTAATTAAAAATTTTCGAAAGGGATTTGAACTAACATTGTAAATCGATTATTCAAAACAAGCTTAAATTAGAAATTAATTAATAAATAATTTCCAAAAAATTGTATTATGATAAATAAATATAAATAAATCAATTTATTCTCGATATGAGAAATCTTACTTTTTAGTTGATTTTCGGTGTAAGTTGACCCAATTTCACGATGTCCCCATGATGAAAGGCCACATCTGATAGTAAAGGACTATGTACATGTTAGACAGCGAAAGAATGTCTAAGCATGAAAAGAGGTACGAAGTGACGTCCATCAAACATGGTAATGTTATCGGAAGAATAGCACTCTTTGGTGTCGCAATCAGCTTTAAAAGCCGTACACGGGTGGTAGCTTTTAGCGTGACACGGTTGTTGAAAAGTAGGCGCCAGCCCCGCAAGTACGGTTTAATGCACGAAGCGAAATGGACGGAGTCCCGGGGACGAAATTGAACGATCCCATGAAAAACATGATTGCGCGAGATCAGCTGGGATCCTCGCGACATATTTTCGCAATATTCGTTAGAGCTTGACACGGATAAAAGCTGGGAGAAAAGTGGAGAAATTTCTCTGGCGCCGGACAATGAATTGGGGCCGGAATTAAAATCGATATTTGATTTTTCCAAAAGAAAAGAATTAATTAACGCGTGATATTTATTTCGTTGGTATAAAAGAATGCAAGCTGTAGGAGAGAAATGGAATATATAAAATCTCAGAAATGAAAAAGTGCTTATAGCGAACGATGTATGACTTATTACTATTTTCGAAAGAACTTTTCTAAGTATGGTGTATAATTGATTTTGTTACATTTCACATTTATCATCCCTATAAGTCGCCAGATCTATGGAAAAATGAATTACCGAAGCCCGTAGATCTGTTCGAATTTATCAAAATTTTTAGATATGTGACTATCTTCAGTTTCTCGTCCTACTACATGATATGCAAAATTTTTCGGCAAACGATTGTTCATATACGTAATAGTAGAGACTCAGAGCTTTAATATGAGCCCACGTTGATCATCGTACGATCTCTTCTTTCGATGTTACAGTAGTTCAAAGATTGAAAAGTACTCGGTCAAAATTCCATGATCCCTTAATTTTCCCACGAACAAAATTTCGATTACTACTGTGTAATCACGTCAATATCCTTTTCTTAAACTGACCATGACAACTTTCAGATTCTGTTCTACCCAAGAAAATCTAAAAATATACGTGGTACATTTCGAAGAACCTAACCTCTTCACTTCCCTAAATTTTCCTAAAAGATATTTCTAAAAGCTACTCTTAGCGTGTAATTCGCGCAAGGATGGATTTTTCTGCCGACTCGGTTTACGAGAAGACACGTAAACTTAACAACAGTTGTTCGATGCTCGTTAGGCGTCGTAACTCTTGCCTAACCTCCATTGTCCCAGCAGTGAGAAAACACTGCCACCTAGCGCGAATATCTCGTACTCTCAGCGTAAACACGATGAATCGGAATAAATCACGCACCAGTAATCAGTATTTGAGCGAAAATTTAGGGGAGCCTGTAGAGAACATCGTAACGGAGAATTTAATTTGGCGAAACACGTGTAATCGCCTTCGATATGGCGTGATATCGCGCGATAAATCTGGATTCGCCATTAGCGCTGAATTCGGCGTTCGCGAACGACATCTCGTTTAGGTTATGTTTTATCGCGTACGTGACCCGATGCCCAATGCATAGTCCGCGAAACGCGGCACGATAACGATATCGTTGGCGAAATAACGCCGTTGCATTATTACCGGAAGACATCCATCGAGTAAATTCGATATCCAATGATAATAACGTTCCCTCGCTTCAAGTTCGCCCTATGTCTCTCTTAGCACTCTCCGACATTCTCTTTCTTCGATTTACTTTTCAAAGTTACTGAAAGTGTATGTGTCACGCTTTGAAACTCCATACAACAGCGAAATTCGTACCCGAAAATGGAAAACTTCGGGAAAACGCGTCGAATATTTAAATATTTCAGAAACTCTGGGAAATGTATTTTAAATGCAAAGAAATTTATACAGTAATAGGAGAAAATGTAATACCATATACTCCGGAATTATTTTAATATTGCAGACATCATTTTAGCGAAAGAATTTACTAATGGTCATAGAGCGAGAATATTTTTCATGGAAAAACACGCTTCGCCGTTTTATCGGTTAATTGAATTAAAAATTTAATCCAAGTTATTTTTTGACGATGTATATTCGTCGAGAAATAAAATAAATCGTTATATAATTGTAAATCAAATGATCACGTTTCTAGCGAAAAAATGTGTGAAACACTCGATGATAAAATATTTTTCCGAATCTAATAATAGTATTTTAAGTGCAATATATCGTATGACTTTTAGGTTTGCATGATTTGTCAATTTAGCATAGCTATCGTACGCAACGAGTGACCTGATAAATTGAGAATAAAGGAGAATATTTTTATGGAAATAACTCGGTGGATTTTAATGCTTTGCTTTTATAAAACAGAGATTTCAAAATAATTCCAAGATATCGCAAATAAATATTTACGATCAATTTGAATCGCTAATAATTTATGAACAAATATTATTTATAATCAAACATTTTAAGATGATATAAGTTTAAATAATCTTATACAGATAAGTTAGAAAAAACTTTCCCCTATAAGTTGCAACAGCTGCCATGAAAAATTCGATCAAGTAAGCCCATGTCAAACGCAAACATGTCAAGCTTGTAGCAGGGGTAGTAAAAGTTCAGAGAGATTAAATTGATTTTTAATTAAATTGTATCATACACGACATAAAAATTGTCAAACTAAGTAGTAATTCTCTGGATCCATCGCGTTAACGTGTACATGTTTTGTCTAAAAAGAAACTCGTTCCTTCACTTATATTCTCAAAATTTTTCGAATAGACAAGGATTATAATTGTAGGAACGCATCTAGCGATGCGCTGATAGTTTTTCTTTCGTAGCTGTTTTTACCTGCAGTGAAGATTTCGAGTCAATGGAGTTAGTTTAATTACATCGATTTCGCGACCGAGAACTCATGTATAGCAGTGTTTTGGGGCTGGGCCCGAAAAACATGAGGGCAGTTCATTGCGTCGAAAATCCTCTGGCCAGTAAACACCATTATGCTTCACCCCCAACGTCTTTTATTTTCCCTCAAGCACCTTTCCTCTCATAATCAGACCCTTTCATTTAAATTATTTCCTTAATTTCTCGATTCATTCGAATGTAAACAAAGCTATTCATCTGAAAGAAATATTAAGTATTTTCAAATAATGTCTATATTCTCAATAACTAACATCATATATAGTGCACTTGATCTAAGTATTTTTCGAATATCTCCTCCTGTTTTACCTTTCATAACAGATTATGAAAAATTTAATAGATTTAGGCAAGACTGTTCTGTAAACAAATATCAAAATGTCAACATCGGTGTACCAATAAACTTAATATCCATTATATTTCAAAGTCGCTGTTCGCTCATTACCGTCATACAATTTAGAGCCAATCCCTCGTAATCTCCAGGAAGATCGTAGATCCACATCTCTGCGTCGTTCATTCTAGCATCCACGTGGACGAGATTGTCACGGATCTACAGGGAGGCCTTATCCCGAATGACCTATACAAAACGTCTTTCCCTCGGGGATTAACTTTAATCGCGAGGTTCCTCTAATTCCATGCACGTACGAAAAACCGTTGCTATCCGATATAGGACACCCTTAAACTCTCGTTCGGCGAAACTTCGGCTATTCCAAGCCGGCGAAATTTCTGCGGCATTTTCGGGATTTCAGCGACGACCGCTGGATGCTTTTCCGTTCGGCATCCTCTTGCTTTCGGCCCTTCCGCGATTATGTCATGACTTCAGACCACGTATTAGTTACGGATTAAGCGAGTTGGCTGGTTCACTTTTGATCTCTGATCTAGCTCGGACAACTTTAGTTGGTGCTGTATAGTAGTTTGGATATTAACTACCTGCACTGCGGCACGCCTTACGGTTGTCGTTCAGGCACGTGCTAATGCATCCGTTAATGCTTCTGTGACTTGTAATGGATAGCGAAGTTCGGTTTTTGTTCTTTACTGGCGACATCTAGTGGAGAGGTTGCCCAAAGAAGATGACAAAATTCGAATTACATTTAGGTTATGTAATCTATGTCGGTGTAATTTTCTCGACACAAATATATGCAACTCTTTGATTCAGCTAAGAGAACTTGGAATAAAATAAAATAATAAAACTTGGAATTTATTATAAATTTATTCTATAGTTGGTATAATTAAATTATATGAACGGCACGAAACAGTTTTAGGTTAGGTTAGGTTACTTTATTTCCTCAGATTCGACTTCTGTCTGTATTTTATTCGATAAAGATCATCAGTGGATTGGAATGAAATCATTGAAATGGTCTGAAAATGAAACTAAATAGCTTAACCTTAACCCAAAAATAATTTGATAATTATTTCCAAATCTTATACAAATTTTAATTAAACGACAATTTTATTGGAAAATATTATGAACCTCGCAACCCAATTTCGTTATTTAGAATGATAACGGAAAAAATTCGTGAAATATTTATGATACTGTTTTTTGATAAATACGTTTTTCTCACTTTCTATACGTATTTGTTCCAGGCCGAAATATGGAGCGTGTTCATTGCCATTTTGAGGAAGAGCGTGCGAAATTTACAAGCGTGTACAGACGTAAACCTCATCGAACATGTGCTGCTTCGATTGTCCCGAGCCGATACTGTTGTCGCAGGTAAATCCTTATCACGTGATTCTAGCCCTGTTCACGTATATTAAGTCCACACATGCGATTTACACACGGGTCGATTTGCCTCTGTTCGACAGATTTACTGATCGACATGCTCGGAGTACTGGCCAGCTATAGTATAACGGTGAAGGAGTTGAAACTTCTATTCGGTGCTATGAAAGCCGTAAAGGGAAAATGGGTAAGAATCCGCGAGAAAATAGAAAAAACTTTCCCTTCCTCTTGGAGGAAAGTTTCGGTCTCATATTAGAGGAAAAGGGACGAAACTTTTCACCTGTGGACGCAGCTCTGTCTTCGTCTCATTTTTCTATGCTTGTTCAAAGTGACGTATCTCGCAGAGTCTCATCGTTGTTCTTGTTTGTGTCACAGCCACGACATTCGGCGAAACTGTTAAACGTTCTCCGCCAGATGCCGCAACGGAACGGGCCCGACGTGTTCTTCAGCTTCCCAGGAAAAAAGGGATCGGTAAGTCGATTTCCATCCTTTTCTCCGCTGGTCCTTCCCGCCGGATATCCCTGTTACGGCCTCGTCGAACTGAACTCTATTAAACTTTCGATAAGAAAATTCGCCTTGTTTCACGGAACTTCCACTCGCGCTTAATCCTCTGAATCAAATGACGCATTGATTCTTCGATCGGTCGAATTCTAAACGGACGTAGCAGTTGGGAAATTATTGGAATTATTGGTAAAATCTTTGGAACTCGATCAAGGTTAAACGTTAAATATCTTTACGGCAACGCGTGAAATAAAGTTCGATATGTAGTTTAAATATCAGATTAAATTATTTAGAGATTGCTTGTTTCTTTTTATTTTTATTTTGGACTAGTTGAGATACAGTTTATTTGACATACCTCAAATTTACAATTTCAAAAAACGCAGCGATACTTTTCAATGTCAAATTTCGTAATTGTTTTCTATTTACGATAGCGTTAAAAAAGTTTTTTTTTTCTTGCGGAGTTAAACAAAACGCTTTCGAATTACCTAGCCAAATTTTTCAAAAGATATACGCAAACATATTGTTTATGAGTGAGAATATAGCTCGCTTTACCATTGGTATGGCAGCTATTTGTATCAAGTTCGAAAGGGAAGATGAAGATGGCTCAAATACACGAAACTTTAGAAAAATCCATGGAAACAGATGTCGTCCGGTGCAGGAGACGTTTGTAGTCATTCAATGAGTTCTCCTCGAGACAGAAACTTTCGATATGATAGAGTACGTTAAGGAAAAGAAGTTTTCTATTCGAGGGAACTGTTTCGAACGTTTTCTCTAATGTACAACTTTGAAAGAGTACAAGTCAAAGTAGAAGTGTCTTCTACGAACTTTAAGCCAAGTTGTTACCTTCCAAGGATATATCTAAGTCGCTCATTTTAAACGAATATTCGGGGTAATCTCTGCTCGCGAAGATCCTAAGGAAATACTAATTACAGCAATGCGTTTAACCTTGACTAGATTTTCTCACACCAGTTCAGTTTCTCAATTTCAAAGGACGTAAATTTCAAACATACTGCTAACAACTCCTCGTAATTTTCTCCATTGCAAGAAATTTATCAAAAGTTTTATTGAGATCATAGCAATGTATTATTCGAAGGTCCTAATATTCAAACGTTTTAATGATGAAAGCCTAGAACTACCAAAAGGATCAAAATGACTTGTGGATATTTTACTTTCGCAGATTTTGGCAAAATTAATATTGCTAAACAATTATCACCGTTTGCGTATAATATATTTAATCACTTCTTATAAGTCTAACATTAAAGTAAGATATATGTTTTTATAAATGGTAAAAATAAAATATCTGAAAATATTTTGGGCCCTTTGGTAGTTGCAGTGTTAAGACAATTATCGACAAAATTCTAATTTTCTCTCATCTTATTTACTTATTTCTGCACCGACTCTCTCAGGCGATCGTGCTGCCACCACTCGCGAAGTGGCCACACGAGAATGGTTTCTCGTTTACCACGTGGTTCCGTTTGGACCCCATCAACTCCGTTAATATCGAACGAGAAAAGCCGTACCTCTACTGGTAAGTGGTCTCTTACATCAAGCCCTCTTGCGGGAACACTCTCGAATCGAAGTGGCTGCTGCTGCCTTAAAGAATCGTTTACATTACTGACCTTCGAGAGCAAGCGAGACAGAGGGGCCCGTGTCGCGGCAAAGCGGGGGAAGAAGCGCGAAAATCGAGGGCTCTGAGAAAGGAACCTACGAAGCTCTTTCGGCTCGGAAGTTCGAATTTGATTAAACGCAGCTCCGTTTGAGTTGGCGCGAAAAAAAGGCCTCCCATCATCGGAGCGTCGCGTCGTGCAGCAATTTGATCGCATTCCTTCACGCGGAAACAATTCGATTTCCATACAACCGACAACCGTTGTTCCCATTTTATAAAATACATCGTTATTTCGAAGGATAGGAGTAGAACGGGAGGGGGCTGAAACCACGCGGAATAGAAAGGGGATCGTTGATGAATTTTCACGGACGGTGTACCCCTTAACGATTGTTTTCATCGAAACGCTCCGCGTTCTCTGTTCGCAGTTTTAAAACTAGCAAGGGAGTGGGATACTCCGCACATTTCGTGGGGAACTGCTTGGTCCTCACCTCTATGAAAGTGAAGGGAAAGGGCATCCAGCATTGTGTCAAATATGAATTCCAACCACGAAAGGTACGTCATACCCACGCGACACTTTTATAAGAAATTTTTTTCGAAAATGCTTCACCTAATTTCGAAGCGATCGCGTCAAACGTGAAATTCCAGATTAAAAATTTAAAAACGGTTAGATCTTTTAAAACTTGGTGTTAAATCCTTAATTCTAATCTTAATATTATCTTCTTTTTCAATCTATCTCTTGCAAATATTAAATTTCGAATCGACCGTAATCGGAAGAGCGTTGAGAAATTGTCGCGTTCATTGAACGTGTTTTAATCTCAGCCGACGATTTGTTCAAGATATGTTCAACAGGACCAATGACATTTATTTTCACAGTGGTATATGATCGCCGTAGTGTACATATATAATAGGTGGACGAAGAGCGAAGTTAAATGTTTGGTCAACGGTCAATTGGCTTCGAGTAGCGAAATGGCGTGGTTCGTTTCGACAAACGACGTAAGTGAATTCACGTATTCAATATTGCCTATTAATGGTCTGTGTTTGCCGGCCGCGATTAATTCGATTGAAACGCATAAAAATGGCGGCTCGCGGTCACGAGATGTCCGCTGGTTGAAGAGGGACACGTGTTACCTTGTTTGCAGGTCTTTGACAGATGTTACATAGGAGCTACGCCGGAACTGGACGAGGAGCGAGTGTTCTGCGGACAAATGAGCGCTATTTATCTGTTCAGTGAAGCTCTGACGACGCATCAGATATGCGCTATGCACAGACTGGGCCCGGGATATAAGGTACGCTAGCCTGGGAAAATAAAAGTTTGCTCAGATAACGAATCTAAAAAGCTCGCTACTAGATTCTCTTCCCTTTCTCTTTGTAATTATGAATATCTCTGAATTTCTTTACACGGGATTCATGCTCCGAAAATCCGAACTGCACAGAGACACGAGGAAACGTTATTATTTAAAAAGAATTCCCCTTTATGAGCCTTCCGCGAGAGTCTTTAATTTTCTCTAGCAATTTCGCCATTTTCCTTGCAAAGGCTCGCCCGGAATTCGCGCAGATTCGTTACATATTCAACAACCCGCGTTCCCGTTGCGTTCTGTTCACAGAGTCAGTTTCGTTTTGACAACGAGTGTTACATGAATCTGTCTGAGAATCACAAAAGGGTGAGTGATGAGCCGGAGCTCACGAGCATGGTGGACCAAAGTATGCAAACTGTAAGCATTTTATTTTATTTTCCTCCCGTTTACATTTGATTTGCACATTGTTTAATCGCTCTGTTACTGCGTTCGAGTTCGTCAGAGGTAATTACCCCGATTATCGACTACCACTACGAATAAATATCTTTTAACCCAGAAGGTGACGTTCCGTTGGACGTTGCAAATGACGTTTGTATCCATCGACTGCATAATTTGCTTATTTGTGGATTTTTCTTTCGTTTCTCCCATTTTTTCTTTCTTTTTTTTTGGTGTTTTTTCCCTAGTTCGTATACACATCTCGTTTCCACGCGAGCCATCCTCTGTGTTTTGCCTGACGCTTTCTTGCGATGTAGACGTAATAGCAATTGCCCTGGTTAATTTACAGCCTGTTGAATTAGTTACGTTCCTTCGAGAACCTGTCTGTTTGATGATTTTGCTGTGATGCGTGTATCTTACACATTTTTTCCTTAGATAATACGAATATGTGTACAGTGCTTTGTACCAGTTACACGGTTTGAGTAACGTTATTCAGCAAGGTACACTGGTGGAGAAACCCGACTCTCGAAAGGGTGTTAAGTCTGTAAATGTGTGTTTCAAGATTTAACACAGTCTCGTTTGTGGTGTGTGGCACGTGTCTGTCTGTTTAACACGTAGACATCGATTCGAATGGTCATCATCGACTTTGAAAGTTCGCTATTTTTCGGGAGGAATAGAGGGGACAAAAGGATTTTACATGCGGTTACACGTTCGTGGTTATTGAGAAAACTTTCAGAGACGAATTGTGACTAAACGTAGTGGAATGACTCTAAGAGATGCAATCGAGAAGACACGTAAACAATCTTAACAACGCAATTTTATAGGTGCTTTACGATGGCAAGCTGTCGAATGCGATTGCGTTCATGTACAATCCGGTAGCAACGGATTCTCAGCTTTGCTTGCAAAGCGCACCGAAAGGCAACGTCTCCTATTTTATACATACACCACACGCCCTTATGATGCAGGTATGACACCAAACACTCGTAATTGGGTGTAAGAAGAATTCAACGCTCGGCAAATCTGACGTGAAAAAAGAATTGGTCGTTTATCCGATTAGTTTTTACAAATTTTTACTCGAAGACATCTTTCGCTCCGCTTTCGTGTTTTGAATAAATAATCTTTTTATTTAATTATCTTCGTTAACCCCTTGAGGATCGAATTATTCTGCGAGAATCGATAAAAAAATCGTACATTTTTTTATTACTATATTTTAGTGCATTTTATCATCTAGCATAAAATAATTCAAAAAAGCTGGTATTTTACATTTAAATTTTACAGCAGAAAGGAAGGAAATTTTACGATCCTTAAGGGATCACTTTACAATCGTTGGATATTTCGTATAAATTAATATTACCGCAAAAAATTGGAAAAGTCGAAACTCGAGGTGGAAAAAAAGTACGCGTAAAAGATATAACTTCCGCGTCGAATTTTTATTTCGAAAAGTCATCCTCGAACAGAGTTCTTCTTCCATGGAGAAATCGGAAACTACTTTTTTTCCCAAGCGTTCGAATTTTTTTTCACAGCCGAATGTAGAACATCGAGCTACAGACTATGTACATATATATGGAAAACGAGTGATCGAACCTTTTGCTGTCTATTTGTAGGATGTTAAAGCTGTCATCACGCATTCCATTCATAGCACGTTAAACTCGATTGGTGGCATTCAAGTGTTGTTCCCTTTGTTCTCGCAACTAGATATGCCTTACGATTGCATAGCGCCCAACGATGTTAAACGAGATCCAACTTTATGGTAAATATATACTGTAACATTTTATAACAAGTGAAACGAACATTCGGCTCGTGCCTCGCCGGTATCGTATTGTAACGACCTCGTAACGATCCAATTCGAATTTTAGTTCGAAACTGTTGGGGTTTATTTGCGATCTCGTGGAAAGTTCGGAAACCGTGCAACAACACATGGTACAAAACCGTGGCTTTCTGGTAATCAGCTACATGCTGCAGAGAGCGAGCAGGGACCACCTTACAACGGAAGTCCTCACCTCCTTCCTGGATCTCACGAAGCACCTGGTCACGTGTCTCAGCGTCAACAGCGACTTGTTACTGAAACAGGTATCGATTTAGTCATTAGTTCAATTCTCGTACGGATTAAGGTTAAAATTAGAGTTAAGCGTGTTTAGCGTTAAGTTATCTTTGGATGAGAGTTAGTGATCGGAGTTCAGTCGAGTCGATGTAGATTTACGAAGATACGTATGCAAGAGCTTAGCTTGCACGAAAGTAGTAGAAAATAAGTAACGTATCACTGTCGCGTAAACACGTATCGTGTATCGAGCTAATGAAGATAATTCATCGAGGTGTCATCGTTGTTCAACAATTTTTCAAACGATAAAATTTCGCGCGATGAATTATCTCAATTAATATATCTTAAGAGTTCAACGTTATTTTCAACTTAATCAAAGTACTCAAGCATACCGACAACCTGTACGAGACCACGGTTAATCGCATAATTAGAAAACCTCGTTCATTTATTAGGGTTTGTATCTCCAATGATAGTTTATGTTTAACCTCCCCCCCTAGCAAGATCATGGTTGACACATCCTAGCGAGTCTCTCGAGAAAACTCCATATGTTATGGTGCATTCACAACCCTCTATCGTCCATTTTCCTATTTTTTTTCTTTTTTTTCGTTTCACCCGCGATATACGATAGCATGAACCGAAGGATCATGAGACCCGATTGCGCCATATTATATTTTACTCTGTATCTATTATACCTATTCCGTACGATACCTGTTGCAAATAGCTTGTACGATAAAGACCTGCTCGTAGACTGCTCTTGTATGTTACATGCTACTTATAATGTATGTGTATATTTTCGTTCGTCGGTTTGATCCGTTTACGATGCATCACGATTTCAAGCATGAACTATTATATTTTCCTCGTGAAACGACATTATGCTACTCGAATCTTTGGATCGCATGCAATCTACCGACTTTTAGGCTTCCTGATTTCATAATATGGCTACGCAAAATATTTTTGTTCACACTAAATTGCTTCCATTCGAGAACCTCTACTTTTATTGTTTCTTGCAACGCTGAAGAAAGATTATTCTCTTTGCTGTGCCCGATCTGTCTGAGTTTCTGTTCGAAACGGTGCTACACGAGAGCGTACTTATGACAATACTGTCCTTTCTTCCAACCTCTGATACTTCGCTTCCGTACTCTGTCGAGGATGCCTATCGCCTTCAAGAAAGCTCTTTTCATTATTTTCATTTCTATGCGCACAGATAAATATTGGGACATCCTTTTCTCGCGGTGAACAGCTAGATCATGAAAGAAAGGAAGATCATCGTGTCAGTGTTCCTTTAAAATTATATACATATGTAAATATATATATATAATTTTCCAGTGAGAAATATCAAGAAGAAAATGCAAGATCCTGTAATTTCTCTGTGACTTTTCAACTTTGTCTCAATATTACCTCCGAAGCTACCAAACTAATTTTTCCGTGCATGAATGTTCGACATGGACTGTCCACTCTCTATTCTCCTCGATCTACGTTTCTTTTTATGATAATTGTCGTGAACTTACGATGAATTTATCGGCACACTCTGTCTCTCTCTTTCTTCCTTTCTTATTTTAAGTTCTTCCCTGTGTGCTTCCGTCTTACGATACACAGTCTCTTGCACAGTACATGTTAAGTTCCTACTCTGAATATCCCTTAACGAGACGACGCTCGTACGAGATAGCCAACTGGTACGATTATTTTATTTCCATCGAGTATCCATGAAACGAGGGAAACGTACCCGAGAAGCAGGGATAAAAGACCACATAGGAACACATAAAAGTCGGCTAGATTGGTGTGTCCGAAGAACAGGCAGATCCATGGTGATGTAGTCGTTTTACTTTTCATTCCTAACATGGCAGCTATTGGACCACGTCCTTTTTAATCCCGCTCTGTGGATATATACACCGGCGCCGGTGCAAACACGGCTTTATTCATACTTGGCCACAGAGTTCCTCAGTGACACGCAAATATATTCTAATGTGAGGAGAGTCTCCACAGTATTACAAACGGTGCACACGCTTAAGTACTACTACTGGGTTGTCAAT
The DNA here is from genome assembly GCF_051020765.1 of Lasioglossum baleicum. Taxonomy (NCBI): domain Eukaryota; kingdom Metazoa; phylum Arthropoda; class Insecta; order Hymenoptera; family Halictidae; genus Lasioglossum; species Lasioglossum baleicum. The sequence goes on from NW_027471380.1 coordinate 22,920, forward strand.
CCTCGAGCTAAGAGTGGAATCACGCCCAAAGGACTCGGTGAGTATACGTGGAAGTTTAACAAGCTCATAGACGCGTGATCAATGGATGATCTAATTGTTTGTCTGGTTGCAGACGGACCGCGGCCCCAGCAGAAGGATATTTTGACAATACGTTCTTATATTTTGTTATTTCTGAAACAATTGATCATGATCGGGCATGGAGTGAAGGATGACGAGCTGCAAAGTATTTTGAATTACCTAACGACAATACACGAGGTGAGTTTCTCGTCCCTGATGACTATAAACCGATGAAGAATCCTGCGGTGATAATTGGATCTGTGTCTGTTTACAGGACGAGAATTTACACGACGTTTTGCAAATGCTTATATCTTTAATGTCAGAGCACCCGTCGTCTATGGTGCCTGCTTTCGATGCCAAGCATGGCGTCACCACGGTTTTCAAGCTGTTGGCAGCCGAAAGCCAACTTATACGTTTACAAGCGCTAAAGTTATTGGGGAAATTCTTTTTAAGTCGCAGTACACCCAAGTGCGTGGTTTAATTTTAAACGTTAATACGAATACTTAGTCGACATAAACTGTGAGCTATTCGCATTACAGACGGAAAGGAGACGTCATGGACCCCTACAATCTGTACACATTACTAGCTGAAAGGTTATTGCTGAACGAGGACACGTTGTCGCTACCAACTTATAACGTTTTATACGAGGTATAAGGAAGAAGCTTCGCATTTTTGATATTATCGTCTAATCGATACGCTAATCTGAACATCTTTTCAGATCATGACAGAACATATTAGCCAACAGATTCTTTACGCCAGGCACCCTGAACCGGAGTCTCATTATTGTTTAGAAAACCCGAGTAAGATTTAAGAATTAATCTGTCTATCATTTCACGAAACGCATGATGGAATATAGTTACTTATACATTTGCGTTTTTCCACAGTGATTTCAAATGTAGTAGCAACGTTAATTCGACAATCAAAGCAAACGGAGCAATTGTTAGAAGTGAAAAAGCTGTTCCTCTCGGATATGACGTTTTTGTGCAACAACAATCGAGAAAATCGACGAATCATCCTACAGATGTCTATATGGCAGGAGTGGCTAATAGCCATGGCCTACATTCACCCGAAGAACACGGAAGAACAAAAGATCTCGGATATGGTGTACTCGTTGTTTCGTATGCTTTTACATCACGCTATGAGATACGAGTGCGGCGGATGGCGCGTGTGGATAGATACCCTGTCCATCGTGCACTCCAAGGTAAATATCTGGAAACTGATGCGAAATTAAAGGCAGTCGACGTTCACGTGACTCTCGTCTGTTCCAGGTATCCTATGAGGAATTCAAGCTTCAGTTCGCTCAGATGTACGAGCATTACGAGAAGCAACGCTCAGATAACATCACGGATCCCGAGTTAAGACGGCAAAGGCCAATCAGCACTATCTCCGGCTGGGATCAGCAGCATTCAGGGAATAATGGGTATAACAAACCATCACCCTGGGGCAATCAACAGAATCACGAAGTACAACACATAGAAAGGAATTATAAGGTTGGATATAAAGTTAGGGAATTAAGTTCTGTAGCAGGTTCCGTGTATCAAATAAATTTATGCTGAGAAATTCTAAAATCCAAGAAAAGGGAAATAGTTAGGGATACTTAGAGAGTTATCAGATGTATTAAGATCGAGAGAAAAGATTAAGAAATTGAACGTATAGGAATATTTCATTCTCCTGTTTCGTGGGAGACTTAAATATTTATCCGGAATGTGATATAGCAGGTTTTTAATATCGTTATGTACAACACAGGCACTGGTAGACGTTGACAGTTTTCTATCAATTGTAGATACGGTGCATACGCGGACAATGCGGTTTTAATCGTGCAATTTTGCATTTCCAGGAGTTCGATGCGACCGAGAACAACGACCGGTTGGAAGAGTCCTGCAGTTGCGATTTGAACTCGATAGACAATACCGAAAGCGACGGCAGCCCGGCGATCGTGAAGTCGCATAGCGAGACTCTGGATACCGCGCAGTCGAGCGAAGCGATATCATTGGACTCCAGATTAAGTGACAAACCCGAAACACCGACAACAGCGCGAGAAATTCACACGGACACGCCGACGATCCTCGAAGAAGGAAACAGCGAAGCAATCTCCATTCCAACCACCCAGGAGACTAGCGAAGCGATATCGATAGAAAGCTCCAGCGACTTCTACAGCGAAGTTCACAAGATCGAAGGTTCCAGTCCAGATTCGATGGCGGTGCAGGAGGTTCTTAAGAAAGACGACGAACGCCCAGAGCAGAAAGTACAAAACGAAACCGTCTCTCAGTCCTCCTCGGCTGAACAAACGGAACAAAGCGTACAGACTAAACAGGAAGAAGTCGAGCAATCTGACGAGACCGTAGCAACATCTAAGAGCAACGCAGACGCGTGTGATGCTGTTACTTCCAATGTACAAAAGTCGGGAAATGAAACCGAACTTGAAGTTCGTGCCGAAGCGGAGGCCGAAGCTGAAGCCGAAGTCGAAACCGAGGTGGAAGCCGAAGCAGAAGGCGAAGCTGAATGCGAGGCTAAAGTCGAAGCCGAAGTAGAGGCTGAAACCGAAGTGGAAGCCGAAGCTGAAGCGGAAAACGAAGTCGAAGCCGAGACCGAAGGCGAAACCGAAACCGAAGTCGAAGCTGAGACGGCAATTGAGGTTGAAGCCGAAGCTGAAGCGGATGTTGAAGTCGATGCTGAAAACGAGGCTGAGACTTGCGCGAAGAAGGACGAAGAGACGAGTATAGAAAAATCAAACGCGAAGGAAAACATCGCTCCGAATGACGAGGTTCCTTCTGACACTACGGAAGTTTCCGAGAAATCGAAACAGACAGACCAAGAGAAGACAGACGAGACGTCAACGGACGTCGTTGTTTCAACGGAGCAAGTTGACTCGGAAGCTGCGTCACCTGTTTTCTCTAGCGAGACACCAGAGCCATTGACCATTAAGGACATCGAGAAGCTGCAATTGGAGAACGATCGAGAAGTGATCGACAGCGATACCTCAGAGGCGTACTTAACACCGACGGAGAACCAGGATAATATAGGCGACATAAAGTCGAAAGAGGGAGATAAGATCGAAGACAGTGTGGCCGAGAACACCGAGAACACGGAGGAATCGAGCGTTGACGTTGAGAACAACGGGAACGATATCGAGGAAGCCGT
>NW_027471381.1:0-26113 GCF_051020765.1 Lasioglossum baleicum
AGAACAAATCCTGTGGGATGAGTAGTTTAGAAGATATTCGAGCAAAACCAGTTTAAAAACCATGTTTTCTCAATTTTCTCGGAAACCGTGGGTTGTACGAAAAAAAGTAATATGACAAAAAAGATGCGCAATGAAAAAATCTAAAGGAATTGTCCAGAACAAATCCTGTGGGATGAGTAGTTTAGAAGATATTCGAGCAAAACCAGTTTAAAAACCATGTTTTCTCAATTTTCTCGGAAACCGTGGGTTGTACGAAAAAAAGTAATATGACAAAAAAGATGCGCAATGAAAAAATCTAAAGGAATTGTCCAGAACAAATCCTGTGGGATGAGTAGTTTAGAAGATATTCGAGCAAAACCAGTTTAAAAACCATGTTTTCTCAATTTTCTCGGAAACCGTGGGTTGTACGAAAAAAAGTAATATGACAAAAAAGATGCGCAATGAAAAAATCTAAAGGAATTGTCCAGAACAAATCCTGTGGGATGAGTAGTTTAGAAGATATTCGAGCAAAACCAGTTTAAAAACCATGTTTTCTCAATTTTCTCGGAAACCGTGGGTTGTACGAAAAAAAGTAATATGACAAAAAAGATGCGCAATGAAAAAATCTAAAGGAATTGTCCAGAACAAATCCTGTGGGATGAGTAGTTTAGAAGATATTCGAGCAAAACCAGTTTAAAAACCATGTTTTCTCAATTTTCTCGGAAACCGTGGGTTGTACGAAAAAAAGTAATATGACAAAAAAGATGCGCAATGAAAAAATCTAAAGGAATTGTCCAGAACAAATCCTGTGGGATGAGTAGTTTAGAAGATATTCGAGCAAAACCAGTTTAAAAACCATGTTTTCTCAATTTTCTCGGAAACCGTGGGTTGTACGAAAAAAAGTAATATGACAAAAAAGATGCGCAATGAAAAAATCTAAAGGAATTGTCCAGAACAAATCCTGTGGGATGAGTAGTTTAGAAGATATTCGAGCAAAACCAGTTTAAAAACCATGTTTTCTCAATTTTCTCGGAAACCGTGGGTTGTACGAAAAAAAGTAATATGACAAAAAAGATGCGCAATGAAAAAATCTAAAGGAATTGTCCAGAACAAATCCTGTGGGATGAGTAGTTTAGAAGATATTCGAGCAAAACCAGTTTAAAAACCATGTTTTCTCAATTTTCTCGGAAACCGTGGGTTGTACGAAAAAAAGTAATATGACAAAAAAGATGCGCAATGAAAAAATCTAAAGGAATTGTCCAGAACAAATCCTGTGGGATGAGTAGTTTAGAAGATATTCGAGCAAAACCAGTTTAAAAACCATGTTTTCTCAATTTTCTCGGAAACCGTGGGTTGTACGAAAAAAAGTAATATGACAAAAAAGATGCGCAATGAAAAAATCTAAAGGAATTGTCAAGAACAAATCCTGTGGGATGAGTAGTTTAGAAGATATTCGAGCAAAACCAGTTTAAAAACCATGTTTTCTCAATTTTCTCGGAAACCGTGGGTTGTACGAAAAAAAGTAATATGACAAAAAAGATGCGCAATGAAAAAATCTAAAGGAATTGTCCAGAACAAATCCTGTGGGATGAGTAGTTTAGAAGATATTCGAGCAAAACCAGTTTAAAAACCATGTTTTCTCAATTTTCTCGGAAACCGTGGGTTGTACGAAAAAAAGTAATATGACAAAAAAGATGCGCAATGAAAAAATCTAAAGGAATTGTCCAGAACAAATCCTGTGGGATGAGTAGTTTAGAAGATATTCGAGCAAAACCAGTTTAAAAACCATGTTTTCTCAATTTTCTCGGAAACCGTGGGTTGTACGAAAAAAAGTAATATGACAAAAAAGATGCGCAATGAAAAAATCTAAAGGAATTGTCCAGAACAAATCCTGTGGGATGAGTAGTTTAGAAGATATTCGAGCAAAACCAGTTTAAAAACCATGTTTTCTCAATTTTCTCGGAAACCGTGGGTTGTACGAAAAAAAGTAATATGACAAAAAAGATGCGCAATGAAAAAATCTAAAGGAATTGTCCAGAACAAATCCTGTGGGATGAGTAGTTTAGAAGATATTCGAGCAAAACCAGTTTAAAAACCATGTTTTCTCAATTTTCTCGGAAACCGTGGGTTGTACGAAAAAAAGTAATATGACAAAAAAGATGCGCAATGAAAAAATCTAAAGGAATTGTCCAGAACAAATCCTGTGGGATGAGTAGTTTAGAAGATATTCGAGCAAAACCAGTTTAAAAACCATGTTTTCTCAATTTTCTCGGAAACCGTGGGTTGTACGAAAAAAAGTAATATGACAAAAAAGATGCGCAATGAAAAAATCTAAAGGAATTGTCAAGAACAAATCCTGTGGGATGAGTAGTTTAGAAGATATTCGAGCAAAACCAGTTTAAAAACCATGTTTTCTCAATTTTCTCGGAAACCGTGGGTTGTACGAAAAAAAGTAATATGACAAAAAAGATGCGCAATGAAAAAATCTAAAGGAATTGTCAAGAACAAATCCTGTGGGATGAGTAGTTTAGAAGATATTCGAGCAAAACCAGTTTAAAAACCATGTTTTCTCAATTTTCTCGGAAACCGTGGGTTGTACGAAAAAAAGTAATATGACAAAAAAGATGCGCAATGAAAAAATCTAAAGGAATTGTCCAGAACAAATCCTGTGGGATGAGTAGTTTAGAAGATATTCGAGCAAAACCAGTTTAAAAACCATGTTTTCTCAATTTTCTCGGAAACCGTGGGTTGTACGAAAAAAAGTAATATGACAAAAAAGATGCGCAATGAAAAAATCTAAAGGAATTGTCCAGAACAAATCCTGTGGGATGAGTAGTTTAGAAGATATTCGAGCAAAACCAGTTTAAAAACCATGTTTTCTCAATTTTCTCGGAAACCGTGGGTTGTACGAAAAAAAGTAATATGACAAAAAAGATGCGCAATGAAAAAATCTAAAGGAATTGTCCAGAACAAATCCTGTGGGATGAGTAGTTTAGAAGATATTCGAGCAAAACCAGTTTAAAAACCATGTTTTCTCAATTTTCTCGGAAACCGTGGGTTGTACGAAAAAAAGTAATATGACAAAAAAGATGCGCAATGAAAAAATCTAAAGGAATTGTCCAGAACAAATCCTGTGGGATGAGTAGTTTAGAAGATATTCGAGCAAAACCAGTTTAAAAACCATGTTTTCTCAATTTTCTCGGAAACCGTGGGTTGTACGAAAAAAAGTAATATGACAAAAAAGATGCGCAATGAAAAAATCTAAAGGAATTGTCCAGAACAAATCCTGTGGGATGAGTAGTTTAGAAGATATTCGAGCAAAACCAGTTTAAAAACCATGTTTTCTCAATTTTCTCGGAAACCGTGGGTTGTACGAAAAAAAGTAATATGACAAAAAAGATGCGCAATGAAAAAATCTAAAGGAATTGTCAAGAACAAATCCTGTGGGATGAGTAGTTTAGAAGATATTCGAGCAAAACCAGTTTAAAAACCATGTTTTCTCAATTTTCTCGGAAACCGTGGGTTGTACGAAAAAAAAGTAATATGACAAAAAAGATGCGCAATGAAAAAATCTAAAGGAATTGTCCAGAACAAATCCTGTGGGATGAGTAGTTTAGAAGATATTCGAGCAAAACCAGTTTAAAAACCATGTTTTCTCAATTTTCTCGGAAACCGTGGGTTGTACGAAAAAAAGTAATATGACAAAAAAGATGCGCAATGAAAAAATCTAAAGGAATTGTCAAGAACAAATCCTGTGGGATGAGTAGTTTAAAAGATATTCGAGCAAAACCAGTTTAAAAACCATGTTTTCTCAATTTTCTCGGAAACCGTGGGTTGTACGAAAAAAAGTAATATGACAAAAAAGATGCGCAATGAAAAAATCTAAAGGAATTGTCAAGAACAAATCCTGTGGGATGAGTAGTTTAGAAGATATTCGAGCAAAACCAGTTTAAAAACCATGTTTTCTCAATTTTCTCGGAAACCGTGGGTTGTACGAAAAAAAGTAATATGACAAAAAAGATGCGCAATGAAAAAATCTAAAGGAATTGTCCAGAACAAATCCTGTGGGATGAGTAGTTTAGAAGATATTCGAGCAAAACCAGTTTAAAAACCATGTTTTCTCAATTTTCTCGGAAACCGTGGGTTGTACGAAAAAAAGTAATATGACAAAAAAGATGCGCAATGAAAAAATCTAAAGGAATTGTCAAGAACAAATCCTGTGGGATGAGTAGTTTAGAAGATATTCGAGCAAAACCAGTTTAAAAACCATGTTTTCTCAATTTTCTCGGAAACCGTGGGTTGTACGAAAAAAAGTAATATGACAAAAAAGATGCGCAATGAAAAAATCTAAAGGAATTGTCCAGAACAAATCCTGTGGGATGAGTAGTTTAGAAGATATTCGAGCAAAACCAGTTTAAAAACCATGTTTTCTCAATTTTCTCGGAAACCGTGGGTTGTACGAAAAAAAGTAATATGACAAAAAAGATGCGCAATGAAAAAATCTAAAGGAATTGTCCAGAACAAATCCTGTGGGATGAGTAGTTTAGAAGATATTCGAGCAAAACCAGTTTAAAAACCATGTTTTCTCAATTTTCTCGGAAACCGTGGGTTGTACGAAAAAAAGTAATATGACAAAAAAGATGCGCAATGAAAAAATCTAAAGGAATTGTCAAGAACAAATCCTGTGGGATGAGTAGTTTAGAAGATATTCGAGCAAAACCAGTTTAAAAACCATGTTTTCTCAATTTTCTCGGAAACCGTGGGTTGTACGAAAAAAAGTAATATGACAAAAAAGATGCGCAATGAAAAAATCTAAAGGAATTGTCCAGAACAAATCCTGTGGGATGAGTAGTTTAGAAGATATTCGAGCAAAACCAGTTTAAAAACCATGTTTTCTCAATTTTCTCGGAAACCGTGGGTTGTACGAAAAAAAGTAATATGACAAAAAAGATGCGCAATGAAAAAATCTAAAGGAATTGTCAAGAACAAATCCTGTGGGATGAGTAGTTTAGAAGATATTCGAGCAAAACCAGTTTAAAAACCATGTTTTCTCAATTTTCTCGGAAACCGTGGGTTGTACGAAAAAAAGTAATATGACAAAAAAGATGCGCAATGAAAAAATCTAAAGGAATTGTCAAGAACAAATCCTGTGGGATGAGTAGTTTAGAAGATATTCGAGCAAAACCAGTTTAAAAACCATGTTTTCTCAATTTTCTCGGAAACCGTGGGTTGTACGAAAAAAAGTAATATGACAAAAAAGATGCGCAATGAAAAAATCTAAAGGAATTGTCCAGAACAAATCCTGTGGGATGAGTAGTTTAGAAGATATTCGAGCAAAACCAGTTTAAAAACCATGTTTTCTCAATTTTCTCGGAAACCGTGGGTTGTACGAAAAAAGTAATATGACAAAAAAGATGCGCAATGAAAAAATCTAAAGGAATTGTCCAGAACAAATCCTGTGGGATGAGTAGTTTAGAAGATATTCGAGCAAAACCAGTTTAAAAACCATGTTTTCTCAATTTTCTCGGAAACCGTGGGTTGTACGAAAAAAAGTAATATGACAAAAAAGATGCGCAATGAAAAAATCTAAAGGAATTGTCCAGAACAAATCCTGTGGGATGAGTAGTTTAGAAGATATTCGAGCAAAACCAGTTTAAAAACCATGTTTTCTCAATTTTCTCGGAAACCGTGGGTTGTACGAAAAAAAGTAATATGACAAAAAAGATGCGCAATGAAAAAATCTAAAGGAATTGTCCAGAACAAATCCTGTGGGATGAGTAGTTTAGAAGATATTCGAGCAAAACCAGTTTAAAAACCATGTTTTCTCAATTTTCTCGGAAACCGTGGGTTGTACGAAAAAAAGTAATATGACAAAAAAGATGCGCAATGAAAAAATCTAAAGGAATTGTCCAGAACAAATCCTGTGGGATGAGTAGTTTAGAAGATATTCGAGCAAAACCAGTTTAAAAACCATGTTTTCTCAATTTTCTCGGAAACCGTGGGTTGTACGAAAAAAAGTAATATGACAAAAAAGATGCGCAATGAAAAAATCTAAAGGAATTGTCCAGAACAAATCCTGTGGGATGAGTAGTTTAGAAGATATTCGAGCAAAACCAGTTTAAAAACCATGTTTTCTCAATTTTCTCGGAAACCGTGGGTTGTACGAAAAAAAGTAATATGACAAAAAAGATGCGCAATGAAAAAATCTAAAGGAATTGTCCAGAACAAATCCTGTGGGATGAGTAGTTTAGAAGATATTCGAGCAAAACCAGTTTAAAAACCATGTTTTCTCAATTTTCTCGGAAACCGTGGGTTGTACGAAAAAAAGTAATATGACAAAAAAGATGCGCAATGAAAAAATCTAAAGGAATTGTCCAGAACAAATCCTGTGGGATGAGTAGTTTAGAAGATATTCGAGCAAAACCAGTTTAAAAACCATGTTTTCTCAATTTTCTCGGAAACCGTGGGTTGTACGAAAAAAAGTAATATGACAAAAAAGATGCGCAATGAAAAAATCTAAAGGAATTGTCCAGAACAAATCCTGTGGGATGAGTAGTTTAGAAGATATTCGAGCAAAACCAGTTTAAAAACCATGTTTTCTCAATTTTCTCGGAAACCGTGGGTTGTACGAAAAAAAGTAATATGACAAAAAAGATGCGCAATGAAAAAATCTAAAGGAATTGTCCAGAACAAATCCTGTGGGATGAGTAGTTTAGAAGATATTCGAGCAAAACCAGTTTAAAAACCATGTTTTCTCAATTTTCTCGGAAACCGTGGGTTGTACGAAAAAAAGTAATATGACAAAAAAGATGCGCAATGAAAAAATCTAAAGGAATTGTCCAGAACAAATCCTGTGGGATGAGTAGTTTAGAAGATATTCGAGCAAAACCAGTTTAAAAACCATGTTTTCTCAATTTTCTCGGAAACCGTGGGTTGTACGAAAAAAAGTAATATGACAAAAAAGATGCGCAATGAAAAAATCTAAAGGAATTGTCCAGAACAAATCCTGTGGGATGAGTAGTTTAGAAGATATTCGAGCAAAACCAGTTTAAAAACCATGTTTTCTCAATTTTCTCGGAAACCGTGGGTTGTACGAAAAAAAGTAATATGACAAAAAAGATGCGCAATGAAAAAATCTAAAGGAATTGTCCAGAACAAATCCTGTGGGATGAGTAGTTTAGAAGATATTCGAGCAAAACCAGTTTAAAAACCATGTTTTCTCAATTTTCTCGGAAACCGTGGGTTGTACGAAAAAAAGTAATATGACAAAAAAGATGCGCAATGAAAAAATCTAAAGGAATTGTCCAGAACAAATCCTGTGGGATGAGTAGTTTAGAAGATATTCGAGCAAAACCAGTTTAAAAACCATGTTTTCTCAATTTTCTCGGAAACCGTGGGTTGTACGAAAAAAAGTAATATGACAAAAAAGATGCGCAATGAAAAAATCTAAAGGAATTGTCCAGAACAAATCCTGTGGGATGAGTAGTTTAGAAGATATTCGAGCAAAACCAGTTTAAAAACCATGTTTTCTCAATTTCTCGGAAACCGTGGGTTGTACGAAAAAAAGTAATATGACAAAAAAGATGCGCAATGAAAAAATCTAAAGGAATTGTCCAGAACAAATCCTGTGGGATGAGTAGTTTAGAAGATATTCGAGCAAAACCAGTTTAAAAACCATGTTTTCTCAATTTTCTCGGAAACCGTGGGTTGTACGAAAAAAAGTAATATGACAAAAAAGATGCGCAATGAAAAAATCTAAAGGAATTGTCAAGAACAAATCCTGTGGGATGAGTAGTTTAGAAGATATTCGAGCAAAACCAGTTTAAAAACCATGTTTTCTCAATTTTCTCGGAAACCGTGGGTTGTACGAAAAAAAGTAATATGACAAAAAAGATGCGCAATGAAAAAATCTAAAGGAATTGTCCAGAACAAATCCTGTGGGATGAGTAGTTTAGAAGATATTCGAGCAAAACCAGTTTAAAAACCATGTTTTCTCAATTTTCTCGGAAACCGTGGGTTGTACGAAAAAAAGTAATATGACAAAAAAGATGCGCAATGAAAAAATCTAAAGGAATTGTCAAGAACAAATCCTGTGGGATGAGTAGTTTAGAAGATATTCGAGCAAAACCAGTTTAAAAACCATGTTTTCTCAATTTTCTCGGAAACCGTGGGTTGTACGAAAAAAAGTAATATGACAAAAAAGATGCGCAATGAAAAAATCTAAAGGAATTGTCCAGAACAAATCCTGTGGGATGAGTAGTTTAGAAGATATTCGAGCAAAACCAGTTTAAAAACCATGTTTTCTCAATTTTCTCGGAAACCGTGGGTTGTACGAAAAAAAGTAATATGACAAAAAAGATGCGCAATGAAAAAATCTAAAGGAATTGTCAAGAACAAATCCTGTGGGATGAGTAGTTTAGAAGATATTCGAGCAAAACCAGTTTAAAAACCATGTTTTCTCAATTTTCTCGGAAACCGTGGGTTGTACGAAAAAAAGTAATATGACAAAAAAGATGCGCAATGAAAAAATCTAAAGGAATTGTCCAGAACAGATCCTGTGGGATGAGTAGTTTAGAAGATATTCGAGCAAAACCAGTTTAAAAACCATGTTTTCTCAATTTTCTCGGAAACCGTGGGTTGTACGAAAAAAAGTAATATGACAAAAAAGATGCGCAATGAAAAAATCTAAAGGAATTGTCCAGAACAAATCCTGTGGGATGAGTAGTTTAGAAGATATTCGAGCAAAACCAGTTTAAAAACCATGTTTTCTCAATTTTCTCGGAAACCGTGGGTTGTACGAAAAAAAGTAATATGACAAAAAAGATGCGCAATGAAAAAATCTAAAGGAATTGTCCAGAACAAATCCTGTGGGATGAGTAGTTTAGAAGATATTCGAGCAAAACCAGTTTAAAAACCATGTTTTCTCAATTTTCTCGGAAACCGTGGGTTGTACGAAAAAAAGTAATATGACAAAAAAGATGCGCAATGAAAAAATCTAAAGGAATTGTCCAGAACAAATCCTGTGGGATGAGTAGTTTAGAAGATATTCGAGCAAAACCAGTTTAAAAACCATGTTTTCTCAATTTTCTCGGAAACCGTGGGTTGTACGAAAAAAAGTAATATGACAAAAAAGATGCGCAATGAAAAAATCTAAAGGAATTGTCCAGAACAAATCCTGTGGGATGAGTAGTTTAGAAGATATTCGAGCAAAACCAGTTTAAAAACCATGTTTTCTCAATTTTCTCGGAAACCGTGGGTTGTACGAAAAAAAGTAATATGACAAAAAAGATGCGCAATGAAAAAATCTAAAGGAATTGTCCAGAACAAATCCTGTGGGATGAGTAGTTTAGAAGATATTCGAGCAAAACCAGTTTAAAAACCATGTTTTCTCAATTTTCTCGGAAACCGTGGGTTGTACGAAAAAAAGTAATATGACAAAAAAGATGCGCAATGAAAAAATCTAAAGGAATTGTCCAGAACAAATCCTGTGGGATGAGTAGTTTAGAAGATATTCGAGCAAAACCAGTTTAAAAACCATGTTTTCTCAATTTTCTCGGAAACCGTGGGTTGTACGAAAAAAAGTAATATGACAAAAAAGATGCGCAATGAAAAAATCTAAAGGAATTGTCCAGAACAAATCCTGTGGGATGAGTAGTTTAGAAGATATTCGAGCAAAACCAGTTTAAAAACCATGTTTTCTCAATTTTCTCGGAAACCGTGGGTTGTACGAAAAAAAGTAATATGACAAAAAAGATGCGCAATGAAAAAATCTAAAGGAATTGTCCAGAACAAATCCTGTGGGATGAGTAGTTTAGAAGATATTCGAGCAAAACCAGTTTAAAAACCATGTTTTCTCAATTTTCTCGGAAACCGTGGGTTGTACGAAAAAAAGTAATATGACAAAAAAGATGCGCAATGAAAAAATCTAAAGGAATTGTCCAGAACAAATCCTGTGGGATGAGTAGTTTAGAAGATATTCGAGCAAAACCAGTTTAAAAACCATTTTTTCTCAATTTTCTCGGAAACCGTGGGTTGTACGAAAAAAAGTAATATGACAAAAAAGATGCGCAATGAAAAAATCTAAAGGAATTGTCCAGAACAAATCCTGTGGGATGAGTAGTTTAGAAGATATTCGAGCAAAACCAGTTTAAAAACCATGTTTTCTCAATTTTCTCGGAAACCGTGGGTTGTACGAAAAAAAGTAATATGACAAAAAAGATGCGCAATGAAAAAATCTAAAGGAATTGTCCAGAACAAATCCTGTGGGATGAGTAGTTTAGAAGATATTCGAGCAAAACCAGTTTAAAAACCATGTTTTCTCAATTTTCTCGGAAACCGTGGGTTGTACGAAAAAAAGTAATATGACAAAAAAGATGCGCAATGAAAAAATCTAAAGGAATTGTCCAGAACAAATCCTGTGGGATGAGTAGTTTAGAAGATATTCGAGCAAAACCAGTTTAAAAACCATGTTTTCTCAATTTTCTCGGAAACCGTGGGTTGTACGAAAAAAAGTAATATGACAAAAAAGATGCGCAATGAAAAAATCTAAAGGAATTGTCCAGAACAAATCCTGTGGGATGAGTAGTTTAGAAGATATTCGAGCAAAACCAGTTTAAAAACCATGTTTTCTCAATTTTCTCGGAAACCGTGGGTTGTACGAAAAAAAGTAATATGACAAAAAAGATGCGCAATGAAAAAATCTAAAGGAATTGTCCAGAACAAATCCTGTGGGATGAGTAGTTTAGAAGATATTCGAGCAAAACCAGTTTAAAAACCATGTTTTCTCAATTTTCTCGGAAACCGTGGGTTGTACGAAAAAAAGTAATATGACAAAAAAGATGCGCAATGAAAAAATCTAAAGGAATTGTCCAGAACAAATCCTGTGGGATGAGTAGTTTAGAAGATATTCGAGCAAAACCAGTTTAAAAACCATGTTTTCTCAATTTTCTCGGAAACCGTGGGTTGTACGAAAAAAAGTAATATGACAAAAAAGATGCGCAATGAAAAAATCTAAAGGAATTGTCCAGAACAAATCCTGTGGGATGAGTAGTTTAGAAGATATTCGAGCAAAACCAGTTTAAAAACCATGTTTTCTCAATTTTCTCGGAAACCGTGGGTTGTACGAAAAAAAGTAATATGACAAAAAAGATGCGCAATGAAAAAATCTAAAGGAATTGTCCAGAACAAATCCTGTGGGATGAGTAGTTTAGAAGATATTCGAGCAAAACCAGTTTAAAAACCATGTTTTCTCAATTTTCTCGGTTTCTCAATTTTCTCGGAAACCGTGGGTTGTACGAAAAAAAGTAATATGACAAAAAAGATGCGCAATGAAAAAATCTAAAGGAATTGTCCAGAACAAATCCTGTGGGATGAGTAGTTTAGAAGATATTCGAGCAAAACCAGTTTAAAAACCATGTTTTCTCAATTTTCTCGGAAACCGTGGGTTGTACGAAAAAAAGTAATATGACAAAAAAGATGCGCAATGAAAAAATCTAAAGGAATTGTCCAGAACAAATCCTGTGGTATGAGTAGTTTAGAAGATATTCGAGCAAAACCAGTTTAAAAACCATGTTTTCTCAATTTTCTCGGAAACCGTGGGTTGTACGAAAAAAAGTAATATGACAAAAAAGATGCGCAATGAAAAAATCTAAAGGAATTGTCCAGAACAAATCCTGTGGGATGAGTAGTTTAGAAGATATTCGAGCAAAACCAGTTTAAAAACCATGTTTTCTCAATTTTCTCGGAAACCGTGGGTTGTACGAAAAAAAGTAATATGACAAAAAAGATGCGCAATGAAAAAATCTAAAGGAATTGTCCAGAACAAATCCTGTGGGATGAGTAGTTTAGAAGATATTCGAGCAAAACCAGTTTAAAAACCATGTTTTCTCAATTTTCTCGGAAACCGTGGGTTGTACGAAAAAAAGTAATATGACAAAAAAGATGCGCAATGAAAAAATCTAAAGGAATTGTCCAGAACAAATCCTGTGGGATGAGTAGTTTAGAAGATATTCGAGCAAAACCAGTTTAAAAACCATGTTTTCTCAATTTTCTCGGAAACCGTGGGTTGTACGAAAAAAAGTAATATGACAAAAAAGATGCGCAATGAAAAAATCTAAAGGAATTGTCCAGAACAAATCCTGTGGGATGAGTAGTTTAGAAGATATTCGAGCAAAACCAGTTTAAAAACCATGTTTTCTCAATTTCTCGGAAACCGTGGGTTGTACGAAAAAAAGTAATATGACAAAAAAGATGCGCAATGAAAAAATCTAAAGAATTGTCCAGAACAAATCCTGTGGGATGAGTAGTTTAGAAGATATTCGAGCAAAACCAGTTTAAAAACCATGTTTTCTCAATTTTCTCGGAAACCGTGGGTTGTACGAAAAAAAGTAATATGACAAAAAAGATGCGCAATGAAAAAATCTAAAGGAATTGTCCAGAACAAATCCTGTGGGATGAGTAGTTTAGAAGATATTCGAGCAAAACCAGTTTAAAAACCATGTTTTCTCATTTTCTCGGAAACCGTGGGTTGTACGAAAAAAAGTAATATGACAAAAAAGATGCGCAATGAAAAAATCTAAAGGAATTGTCCAGAACAAATCCTGTTGGATGAGTAGTTTAGAAGATATTCGAGCAAAACCAGTTTAAAAACCATGTTTTCTCAATTTTCTCGGAAACCGTGGGTTGTACGAAAAAAAGTAATATGACAAAAAAGATGCGCAATGAAAAAATCTAAAGGAATTGTCCAGAACAAATCCTGTGGGATGAGTAGTTTAGAAGATATTCGAGCAAAACCAGTTTAAAAACCATGTTTTCTCAATTTTCTCGGAAACCGTGGGTTGTACGAAAAAAAGTAATATGACAAAAAAGATGCGCAATGAAAAAATCTAAAGGAATTGTCCAGAACAAATCCTGTGGGATGAGTAGTTTAGAAGATATTCGAGCAAAACCAGTTTAAAAACCATGTTTTCTCAATTTTCTCGGAAACCGTGGGTTGTACGAAAAAAAGTAATATGACAAAAAAGATGCGCAATGAAAAATCTAAAGGAATTGTCCAGAACAAATCCTGTGGGATGAGTAGTTTAGAAGATATTCGAGCAAAACCAGTTTAAAAACCATGTTTTCTCAATTTTCTCGGAAACCGTGGGTTGTACGAAAAAAAGTAATATGACAAAAAAGATGCGCAATGAAAAAATCTAAAGGAATTGTCCAGAACAAATCCTGTGGGATGAGTAGTTTAGAAGATATTCGAGCAAAACCAGTTTAAAAAACCATGTTTTCTCAATTTTCTCGGAAACCGTGGGTTGTACGAAAAAAAGTAATATGACAAAAAAGATGCGCAATGAAAAAATCTAAAGGAATTGTCCAGAACAAATCCTGTGGGATGAGTAGTTTAGAAGATATTCGAGCAAAACCAGTTTAAAAACCATGTTTTCTCAATTTTCTCGGAAACCGTGGGTTGTACGAAAAAAAGTAATATGACAAAAAAGATGCGCAATGAAAAAATCTAAAGGAATTGTCCAGAACAAATCCTGTGGGATGAGTAGTTTAGAAGATATTCGAGCAAAACCAGTTTAAAACCATGTTTTCTCAATTTTCTCGGAAACCGTGGTTGTACGAAAAAAAGTAATATGACAAAAAAGATGCGCAATGAAAAAATCTAAAGGAATTGTCCAGAACAAATCCTGTGGGATGAGTAGTTTAGAAGATATTCGAGCAAAACCAGTTTAAAAACCATGTTTTCTCAATTTTCTCGGAAACCGTGGGTTGTACGAAAAAAAGTAATATGACAAAAAAGATGCGCAATGAAAAAATCTAAAGGAATTGTCCAGAACAAATCCTGTGGGATGAGTAGTTTAGAAGATATTCGAGCAAAACCAGTTTAAAAACCATGTTTTCTCAATTTTCTCGGAAACCGTGGGTTGTACGAAAAAAAGTAATATGACAAAAAAGATGCGCAATGAAAAAATCTAAAGGAATTGTCCAGAACAAATCCTGTGGGATGAGTAGTTTAGAAGATATTCGAGCAAAACCAGTTAAAAACCATGTTTTCTCAATTTTCTCGGAAACCGTGGGTTGTACGAAAAAAAGTAATATGACAAAAAAGATGCGCAATGAAAAAATCTAAAGGAATTGTCCAGAACAAATCCTGTGGGATGAGTAGTTTAGAAGATATTCGAGCAAAACCAGTTTAAAAACCATGTTTTCTCAATTTTCTCGGAAACCGTGGGTTGTACGAAAAAAAGTAATATGACAAAAAAGATGCGCAATGAAAAAATCTAAAGGAATTGTCCAGAACAAATCCTGTGGGATGAGTAGTTTTAGAAGATATTCGAGCAAAACCAGTTTAAAAACCATGTTTTCTCAATTTTCTCGGAAACCGTGGGTTGTACGAAAAAAAGTAATATGACAAAAAAGATGCGCAATGAAAAAATCTAAAGGAATTGTCCAGAACAAATCCTGTTGGGATGAGTAGTTTAGAAGATATTCGAGCAAAACCAGTTTAAAAACCATGTTTTCTCAATTTTCTCGGAAACCGTGGGTTGTACGAAAAAAAGTAATATGACAAAAAAGATGCGCAATGAAAAAATCTAAAGGAATTGTCCAGAACAAATCCTGTGGGATGAGTAGTTTAGAAGATATTCGAGCAAAACCAGTTTAAAAACCATGTTTTCTCAATTTTCTCGGAAACCGTGGGTTGTACGAAAAAAAGTAATATGACAAAAAAGATGCGCAATGAAAAAATCTAAAGGAATTGTCCAGAACAAATCCTGTGGGATGAGTAGTTTAGAAGATATTCGAGCAAAACCAGTTTAAAAACCATGTTTTCTCAATTTTCTCGGAAACCGTGGGTTGTACGAAAAAAAGTAATATGACAAAAAAGATGCGCAATGAAAAAATCTAAAGGAATTGTCCAGAACAAATCCTGTGGGATGAGTAGTTTAGAAGATATTCGAGCAAAACCAGTTTAAAAACCATGTTTTCTCAATTTTCTCGGAAACCGTGGGTTGTACGAAAAAAAGTAATATGACAAAAAAGATGCGCAATGAAAAAATCTAAAGGAATTGTCAGAACAAATCCTGTGGGATGAGTAGTTTAGAAGATATTCGAGCAAAACCAGTTTAAAAACCATGTTTTCTCAATTTTCTCGGAAACCGTGGGTTGTACGAAAAAAAGTAATATGACAAAAAAGATGCGCAATGAAAAAATCTAAAGGAATTGTCCAGAACAAATCCTGTGGGATGAGTAGTTTAGAAGATATTCGAGCAAAACCAGTTTAAAAACCATGTTTTCTCAATTTTCTCGGAAACCGTGGGTTGTACGAAAAAAAGTAATATGACAAAAAAGATGCGCAATGAAAAAATCTAAAGGAATTGTCCAGAACAAATCCTGTGGGATGAGTAGTTTAGAAGATATTCGAGCAAAACCAGTTTAAAAACCATGTTTTCTCAATTTTCTCGGAAACCGTGGGTTGTACGAAAAAAAGTAATATGACAAAAAAGATGCGCAATGAAAAAATCTAAAGGAATTGTCCAGAACAAATCCTGTGGGATGAGTAGTTTAGAAGATATTCGAGCAAAACCAGTTTAAAAACCATGTTTTCTCAATTTTCTCGGAAACCGTGGGTTGTACGAAAAAAAGTAATATGACAAAAAAGATGCGCAATGAAAAAATCTAAAGGAATTGTCCAGAACAAATCCTGTGGGATGAGTAGTTTAGAAGATATTCGAGCAAAACCAGTTTAAAAACCATGTTTTCTCAATTTTCTCGGAAACCGTGGGTTGTACGAAAAAAAGTAATATGACAAAAAAGATGCGCAATGAAAAAATCTAAAGGAATTGTCCAGAACAAATCCTGTGGGATGAGTAGTTTAGAAGATATTCGAGCAAAACCAGTTTAAAAACCATGTTTTCTCAATTTTCTCGGAAACCGTGGGTTGTACGAAAAAAAGTAATATGACAAAAAAGATGCGCAATGAAAAAATCTAAAGGAATTGTCCAGAACAAATCCTGTGGGATGAGTAGTTTAGAAGATATTCGAGCAAAACCAGTTTAAAAACCATGTTTTCTCAATTTTCTCGGAAACCGTGGGTTGTACGAAAAAAAGTAATATGACAAAAAAGATGCGCAATGAAAAAATCTAAAGGAATTGTCCAGAACAAATCCTGTGGGATGAGTAGTTTAGAAGATATTCGAGCAAAACCAGTTTAAAAACCATGTTTTCTCAATTTTCTCGGAAACCGTGGGTTGTACGAAAAAAAGTAATATGACAAAAAAGATGCGCAATGAAAAAATCTAAAGGAATTGTCCAGAACAAATCCTGTGGGATGAGTAGTTTAGAAGATATTCGAGCAAAACCAGTTTAAAAACCATGTTTTCTCAATTTTCTCGGAAACCGTGGGTTGTACGAAAAAAAGTAATATGACAAAAAAGATGCGCAATGAAAAAATCTAAAGGAATTGTCCAGAACAAATCCTGTGGGATGAGTAGTTTAGAAGATATTCGAGCAAAACCAGTTTAAAAACCATGTTTTCTCAATTTTCTCGGAAACCGTGGGTTGTACGAAAAAAAGTAATATGACAAAAAGATGCGCAATGAAAAAATCTAAAGGAATTGTCCAGAACAAATCCTGTGGGATGAGTAGTTTAGAAGATATTCGAGCAAAACCAGTTTAAAAACCATGTTTTCTCAATTTTCTCGGAAACCGTGGGTTGTACGAAAAAAAGTAATATGACAAAAAAGATGCGCAATGAAAAAATCTAAAGGAATTGTCCAGAACAAATCCTGTGGGATGAGTAGTTTAGAAGATATTCGAGCAAAACCAGTTTAAAAACCATGTTTTCTCAATTTTCTCGGAAACCGTGGGTTGTACGAAAAAAAGTAATATGACAAAAAAGATGCGCAATGAAAAAATCTAAAGGAATTGTCCAGAACAAATCCTGTGGGATGAGTAGTTTAGAAGATATTCGAGCAAAACCAGTTTAAAAACCATGTTTTCTCAATTTTCTCGGAAACCGTGGGTTGTACGAAAAAAAGTAATATGACAAAAAAGATGCGCAATGAAAAAATCTAAAGGAATTGTCCAGAACAAATCCTGTGGGATGAGTAGTTTAGAAGATATTCGAGCAAAACCAGTTTAAAAACCATGTTTTCTCAATTTTCTCGGAAACCGTGGGTTGTACGAAAAAAAGTAATATGACAAAAAAGATGCGCAATGAAAAAATCTAAAGGAATTGTCCAGAACAAATCCTGTGGGATGAGTAGTTTAGAAGATATTCGAGCAAAACCAGTTTAAAAACCATGTTTTCTCAATTTTCTCGGAAACCGTGGGTTGTACGAAAAAAAGTAATATGACAAAAAAGATGCGCAATGAAAAAATCTAAAGGAATTGTCCAGAACAAATCCTGTGGGATGAGTAGTTTAGAAGATATTCGAGCAAAACCAGTTTAAAAACCATGTTTTCTCAATTTTCTCGGAAACCGTGGGTTGTACGAAAAAAAGTAATATGACAAAAAAGATGCGCAATGAAAAAATCTAAAGGAATTGTCCAGAACAAATCCTGTGGGATGAGTAGTTTAGAAGATATTCGAGCAAAACCAGTTTAAAAACCATGTTTTCTCAATTTTCTCGGAAACCGTGGGTTGTACGAAAAAAAGTAATATGACAAAAAAGATGCGCAATGAAAAATCTAAAGGAATTGTCCAGAACAAATCCTGTGGGATGAGTAGTTTAGAAGATATTCGAGCAAAACCAGTTTAAAAACCATGTTTTCTCAATTTTCTCGGAAACCGTGGGTTGTACGAAAAAAAGTAATATGACAAAAAAGATGCGCAATGAAAAAATCTAAAGGAATTGTCCAGAACAAATCCTGTGGGATGAGTAGTTTAGAAGATATTCGAGCAAAACCAGTTTAAAAACCATGTTTTCTCAATTTTCTCGGAAACCGTGGGTTGTACGAAAAAAAGTAATATGACAAAAAAGATGCGCAATGAAAAAATCTAAAGGAATTGTCCAGAACAAATCCTGTGGGATGAGTAGTTTAGAAGATATTCGAGCAAAACCAGTTTAAAAACCATGTTTTCTCAATTTTCTCGGAAACCGTGGGTTGTACGAAAAAAAGTAATATGACAAAAAAGATGCGCAATGAAAAAATCTAAAGGAATTGTCCAGAACAAATCCTGTGGGATGAGTAGTTTAGAAGATATTCGAGCAAAACCAGTTTAAAAACCATGTTTTCTCAATTTTCTCGGAAACCGTGGGTTGTACGAAAAAAAGTAATATGACAAAAAAGATGCGCAATGAAAAAATCTAAAGGAATTGTCCAGAACAAATCCTGTGGGATGAGTAGTTTAGAAGATATTCGAGCAAAACCAGTTTAAAAACCATGTTTTCTCAATTTTCTCGGAAACCGTGGGTTGTACGAAAAAAAGTAATATGACAAAAAAGATGCGCAATGAAAAAATCTAAAGGAATTGTCCAGAACAAATCCTGTGGGATGAGTAGTTTAGAAGATATTCGAGCAAAACCAGTTTAAAAACCATGTTTTCTCAATTTTCTCGGAAACCGTGGGTTGTACGAAAAAAAGTAATATGACAAAAAAGATGCGCAATGAAAAAATCTAAAGGAATTGTCCAGAACAAATCCTGTGGGATGAGTAGTTTAGAAGATATTCGAGCAAAACCAGTTTAAAAACCATGTTTTCTCAATTTTCTCGGAAACCGTGGGTTGTACGAAAAAAAAGTAATATGACAAAAAAGATGCGCAATGAAAAAATCTAAAGGAATTGTCCAGAACAAATCCTGTGGGATGAGTAGTTTAGAAGATATTCGAGCAAAACCAGTTTAAAAACCATGTTTTCTCAATTTTCTCGGAAACCGTGGGTTGTACGAAAAAAAGTAATATGACAAAAAAGATGCGCAATGAAAAAATCTAAAGGAATTGTCCAGAACAAATCCTGTGGGATGAGTAGTTTAGAAGATATTCGAGCAAAACCAGTTTAAAAACCATGTTTTCTCAATTTTCTCGGAAACCGTGGGTTGTACGAAAAAAAGTAATATGACAAAAAAGATGCGCAATGAAAAAATCTAAAGGAATTGTCCAGAACAAATCCTGTGGGATGAGTAGTTTAGAAGATATTCGAGCAAAACCAGTTTAAAAACCATGTTTTCTCAATTTTCTCGGAAACCGTGGGTTGTACGAAAAAAAGTAATATGACAAAAAAGATGCGCAATGAAAAAATCTAAAGGAATTGTCCAGAACAAATCCTGTGGGATGAGTAGTTTAGAAGATATTCGAGCAAAACCAGTTTAAAAACCATGTTTCTCAATTTTCTCGGAAACCGTGGGTTGTACGAAAAAAAGTAATATGACAAAAAAGATGCGCAATGAAAAAATCTAAAGGAATTGTCCAGAACAAATCCTGTGGGATGAGTAGTTTAGAAGATATTCGAGCAAAACCAGTTTAAAAACCATGTTTTCTCAATTTTCTCGGAAACCGTGGTTGTACGAAAAAAAGTAATATGACAAAAAAGATGCGCAATGAAAAAATCTAAAGGAATTGTCCAGAACAAATCCTGTGGGATGAGTAGTTTAGAAGATATTCGAGCAAAACCAGTTTAAAAACCATGTTTTCTCAATTTTCTCGGAAACCGTGGGTTGTACGAAAAAAAGTAATATGACAAAAAAGATGCGCAATGAAAAAATCTAAAGGAATTGTCCAGAACAAATCCTGTGGGATGAGTAGTTTAGAAGATATTCGAGCAAAACCAGTTTAAAAACCATGTTTTCTCAATTTTCTCGGAAACCGTGGGTTGTACGAAAAAAAGTAATATGACAAAAAAGATGCGCAATGAAAAAATCTAAAGGAATTGTCCAGAACAAATCCTGTGGGATGAGTAGTTTAGAAGATATTCGAGCAAAACCAGTTTAAAAACCATGTTTTCTCAATTTTCTCGGAAACCGTGGGTTGTACGAAAAAAAGTAATATGACAAAAAAGATGCGCAATGAAAAATCTAAAGGAATTGTCCAGAACAAATCCTGTGGGATGAGTAGTTTAGAAGATATTCGAGCAAAACCAGTTTAAAAACCATGTTTTCTCAATTTTCTCGGAAACCGTGGGTTGTACGAAAAAAAGTAATATGACAAAAAAGATGCGCAATGAAAAAATCTAAAGGAATTGTCCAGAACAAATCCTGTGGGATGAGTAGTTTAGAAGATATTCGAGCAAAACCAGTTTAAAAACCATGTTTTCTCAATTTTCTCGGAAACCGTGGGTTGTACGAAAAAAAGTAATATGACAAAAAAGATGCGCAATGAAAAAATCTAAAGGAATTGTCCAGAACAAATCCTGTGGGATGAGTAGTTTAGAAGATATTCGAGCAAAACCAGTTTAAAAACCATGTTTTCTCAATTTTCTCGGAAACCGTGGGTTGTACGAAAAAAAGTAATATGACAAAAAAGATGCGCAATGAAAAAATCTAAAGGAATTGTCCAGAACAAATCCTGTGGGATGAGTAGTTTAGAAGATATTCGAGCAAAACCAGTTTAAAAACCATGTTTTCTCAATTTTCTCGGAAACCGTGGGTTGTACGAAAAAAAGTAATATGACAAAAAAGATGCGCAATGAAAAAATCTAAAGGAATTGTCCAGAACAAATCCTGTGGGATGAGTAGTTTAGAAGATATTCGAGCAAAACCAGTTTAAAAACCATGTTTTCTCAATTTTCTCGGAAACCGTGGGTTGTACGAAAAAAAGTAATATGACAAAAAAGATGCGCAATGAAAAAATCTAAAGGAATTGTCCAGAACAAATCCTGTGGGATGAGTAGTTTAGAAGATATTCGAGCAAAACCAGTTTAAAAACCATGTTTTCTCAATTTTCTCGGAAACCGTGGGTTGTACGAAAAAAAGTAATATGACAAAAAAGATGCGCAATGAAAAAATCTAAAGGAATTGTCCAGAACAAATCCTGTGGGATGAGTAGTTTAGAAGATATTCGAGCAAAACCAGTTTAAAAACCATGTTTTCTCAATTTTCTCGGAAACCGTGGGTTGTACGAAAAAAAGTAATATGACAAAAAAGATGCGCAATGAAAAAATCTAAAGGAATTGTCCAGAACAAATCCTGTGGGATGAGTAGTTTAGAAGATATTCGAGCAAAACCAGTTTAAAAACCATGTTTTCTCAATTTTCTCGGAAACCGTGGGTTGTACGAAAAAAAGTAATATGACAAAAAAGATGCGCAATGAAAAAATCTAAAGGAATTGTCCAGAACAAATCCTGTGGGATGAGTAGTTTAGAAGATATTCGAGCAAAACCAGTTTAAAAACCATGTTTTCTCAATTTTCTCGGAAACCGTGGGTTGTACGAAAAAAAGTAATATGACAAAAAAGATGCGCAATGAAAAAATCTAAAGGAATTGTCCAGAACAAATCCTGTGGGATGAGTAGTTTAGAAGATATTCGAGCAAAACCAGTTTAAAAACCATGTTTTCTCAATTTTCTCGGAAACCGTGGGTTGTACGAAAAAAAGTAATATGACAAAAAAGATGCGCAATGAAAAAATCTAAAGGAATTGTCCAGAACAAATCCTGTGGGATGAGTAGTTTAGAAGATATTCGAGCAAAACCAGTTTAAAAACCATGTTTTCTCAATTTTCTCGGAAACCGTGGGTTGTACGAAAAAAAGTAATATGACAAAAAAGATGCGCAATGAAAAAATCTAAAGGAATTGTCCAAGAACAAATCCTGTGGGATGAGTAGTTTAGAAGATATTCGAGCAAAACCAGTTTAAAAACCATGTTTTCTCAATTTTCTCGGAAACCGTGGGTTGTACGAAAAAAAGTAATATGACAAAAAAGATGCGCAATGAAAAAATCTAAAGGAATTGTCCAGAACAAATCCTGTGGGATGAGTAGTTTAGAAGATATTCGAGCAAAACCAGTTTAAAAACCATGTTTTCTCAATTTTCTCGGAAACCGTGGGTTGTACGAAAAAAAGTAATATGACAAAAAAGATGCGCAATGAAAAAATCTAAAGGAATTGTCCAGAACAAATCCTGTGGGATGAGTAGTTTAGAAGATATTCGAGCAAAACCAGTTTAAAAACCATGTTTTCTCAATTTTCTCGGAAACCGTGGGTTGTACGAAAAAAAGTAATATGACAAAAAAGATGCGCAATGAAAAAATCTAAAGGAATTGTCCAGAACAAATCCTGTGGGATGAGTAGTTTAGAAGATATTCGAGCAAAACCAGTTTAAAAACCATGTTTTCTCAATTTTCTCGGAAACCGTGGGTTGTACGAAAAAAAGTAATATGACAAAAAAGATGCGCAATGAAAAAATCTAAAGGAATTGTCCAGAACAAATCCTGTGGGATGAGTAGTTTAGAAGATATTCGAGCAAAACCAGTTTAAAAACCATGTTTTCTCAATTTTCTCGGAAACCGTGGGTTGTACGAAAAAAAGTAATATGACAAAAAAGATGCGCAATGAAAAAATCTAAAGGAATTGTCCAGAACAAATCCTGTGGGATGAGTAGTTTAGAAGATATTCGAGCAAAACCAGTTTAAAAACCATGTTTTCTCAATTTTCTCGGAAACCGTGGGTTGTACGAAAAAAAGTAATATGACAAAAAAGATGCGCAATGAAAAAATCTAAAGGAATTGTCCAGAACAAATCCTGTGGGATGAGTAGTTTAGAAGATATTCGAGCAAAACCAGTTTAAAAACCATGTTTTCTCAATTTTCTCGGAAACCGTGGGTTGTACGAAAAAAAGTAATATGACAAAAAAGATGCGCAATGAAAAAATCTAAAGGAATTGTCCAGAACAAATCCTGTGGGATGAGTAGTTTAGAAGATATTCGAGCAAAACCAGTTTAAAAAACCATGTTTTCTCAATTTTCTCGGAAACCGTGGGTTGTACGAAAAAAAGTAATATGACAAAAAAGATGCGCAATGAAAAAATCTAAAGGAATTGTCCAGAACAAATCCTGTGGGATGAGTAGTTTAGAAGATATTCGAGCAAAACCAGTTTAAAAACCATGTTTTCTCAATTTTCTCGGAAACCGTGGGTTGTACGAAAAAAAGTAATATGACAAAAAAGATGCGCAATGAAAAAATCTAAAGGAATTGTCCAGAACAAATCCTGTGGGATGAGTAGTTTAGAAGATATTCGAGCAAAACCAGTTTAAAAACCATGTTTTCTCAATTTTCTCGGAAACCGTGGGTTGTACGAAAAAAAGTAATATGACAAAAAAGATGCGCAATGAAAAAATCTAAAGGAATTGTCCAGAACAAATCCTGTGGGATGAGTAGTTTAGAAGATATTCGAGCAAAACCAGTTTAAAAACCATGTTTTCTCAATTTTCTCGGAAACCGTGGGTTGTACGAAAAAAAGTAATATGACAAAAAAGATGCGCAATGAAAAAATCTAAAGGAATTGTCCAGAACAAATCCTGTGGGATGAGTAGTTTAGAAGATATTCGAGCAAAACCAGTTTAAAAACCATGTTTTCTCAATTTTCTCGGAAACCGTGGGTTGTACGAAAAAAGTAATATGACAAAAAAGATGCGCAATGAAAAAATCTAAAGGAATTGTCCAGAACAAATCCTGTGGGATGAGTAGTTTAGAAGATATTCGAGCAAAACCAGTTTAAAAACCATGTTTTCTCAATTTTCTCGGAAACCGTGGGTTGTACGAAAAAAAGTAATATGACAAAAAAGATGCGCAATGAAAAAATCTAAAGGAATTGTCCAGAACAAATCCTGTGGGATGAGTAGTTTAGAAGATATTCGAGCAAAACCAGTTTAAAAACCATGTTTTCTCAATTTTCTCGGAAACCGTGGGTTGTACGAAAAAAAGTAATATGACAAAAAAGATGCGCAATGAAAAAATCTAAAGGAATTGTCCAGAACAAATCCTGTGGGATGAGTAGTTTAGAAGATATTCGAGCAAAACCAGTTTAAAAACCATGTTTTCTCAATTTTCTCGGAAACCGTGGGTTGTACGAAAAAAAGTAATATGACAAAAAAGATGCGCAATGAAAAAATCTAAAGGAATTGTCCAGAACAAATCCTGTGGGATGAGTAGTTTAGAAGATATTCGAGCAAAACCAGTTTAAAAACCATGTTTTCTCAATTTTCTCGGAAACCGTGGGTTGTACGAAAAAAAGTAATATGACAAAAAAGATGCGCAATGAAAAAATCTAAAGGAATTGTCCAGAACAAATCCTGTGGGATGAGTAGTTTAGAAGATATTCGAGCAAAACCAGTTTAAAAACCATGTTTTCTCAATTTTCTCGGAAACCGTGGGTTGTACGAAAAAAAGTAATATGACAAAAAAGATGCGCAATGAAAAAATCTAAAGGAATTGTCCAGAACAAATCCTGTGGGATGAGTAGTTTAGAAGATATTCGAGCAAAACCAGTTTAAAAACCATGTTTTCTCAATTTTCTCGGAAACCGTGGGTTGTACGAAAAAAAGTAATATGACAAAAAAGATGCGCAATGAAAAAATCTAAAGGAATTGTCAAGAACAAATCCTGTGGGATGAGTAGTTTAGAAGATATTCGAGCAAAACCAGTTTAAAAACCATGTTTTCTCAATTTTCTCGGAAACCGTGGGTTGTACGAAAAAAAGTAATATGACAAAAAAGATGCGCAATGAAAAAATCTAAAGGAATTGTCCAGAACAAATCCTGTGGGATGAGTAGTTTAGAAGATATTCGAGCAAAACCAGTTTAAAAACCATGTTTTCTCAATTTTCTCGGAAACCGTGGGTTGTACGAAAAAAAGTAATATGACAAAAAAGATGCGCAATGAAAAAATCTAAAGGAATTGTCCAGAACAAATCCTGTGGGATGAGTAGTTTAGAAGATATTCGAGCAAAACCAGTTTAAAAACCATGTTTTCTCAATTTTCTCGGAAACCGTGGGTTGTACGAAAAAAAGTAATATGACAAAAAAGATGCGCAATGAAAAAATCTAAAGGAATTGTCCAGAACAAATCCTGTGGGATGAGTAGTTTAGAAGATATTCGAGCAAAACAGTTTAAAAACCATGTTTTCTCAATTTTCTCGGAAACCGTGGGTTGTACGAAAAAAAGTAATATGACAAAAAAGATGCGCAATGAAAAAATCTAAAGGAATTGTCCAGAACAAATCCTGTGGGATGAGTAGTTTAGAAGATATTCGAGCAAAACCAGTTTAAAAACCATGTTTTCTCAATTTTCTCGGAAACCGTGGGTTGTACGAAAAAAAGTAATATGACAAAAAAGATGCGCAATGAAAAAATCTAAAGGAATTGTCAAGAACAAATCCTGTGGGATGAGTAGTTTAGAAGATATTCGAGCAAAACCAGTTTAAAAACCATGTTTTCTCAATTTTCTCGGAAACCGTGGGTTGTACGAAAAAAAGTAATATGACAAAAAAGATGCGCAATGAAAAAATCTAAAGGAATTGTCCAGAACAAATCCTGTGGGATGAGTAGTTTAGAAGATATTCGAGCAAAACCAGTTTAAAAACCATGTTTTCTCAATTTTCTCGGAAACCGTGGGTTGTACGAAAAAAAGTAATATGACAAAAAAGATGCGCAATGAAAAAATCTAAAGGAATTGTCCAGAACAAATCCTGTGGGATGAGTAGTTTAGAAGATATTCGAGCAAAACCAGTTTAAAAACCATGTTTTCTCAATTTTCTCGGAAACCGTGGGTTGTACGAAAAAAAGTAATATGACAAAAAAGATGCGCAATGAAAAAATCTAAAGGAATTGTCAAGAACAAATCCTGTGGGATGAGTAGTTTAGAAGATATTCGAGCAAAACCAGTTTAAAAACCATGTTTTCTCAATTTTCTCGGAAACCGTGGGTTGTACGAAAAAAAGTAATATGACAAAAAAGATGCGCAATGAAAAAATCTAAAGGAATTGTCCAGAACAAATCTGTGGGATGAGTAGTTTAGAAGATATTCGAGCAAAACCAGTTTAAAAACCATGTTTTCTCAATTTTCTCGGAAACCGTGGGTTGTACGAAAAAAAGTAATATGACAAAAAAGATGCGCAATGAAAAAATCTAAAGGAATTGTCCAGAACAAATCCTGTGGGATGAGTAGTTTAGAAGATATTCGAGCAAAACCAGTTTAAAAACCATGTTT
>NW_027471382.1:0-26106 GCF_051020765.1 Lasioglossum baleicum
AAATTTTTTCATAAACTTCACTTGCGTTAGTTTGCGTTTGAACTAAAAATTTGTCTCATTTTTTAGAAAAATGGCACAATTCTTCCTGAACGTATACGAGTTATGCGCGGAATAAAAAATTACAAGGATGTGGGACGAGTGACCGAAATTAATGGAAAAACACAATTGGATATTTGGTCGGAAGATTATTGCAACGAGTTCAATGGCACAGACTCGACAATCTTCGCGCCATTGCTCACGCAAGAGGATGATATCGTTTCGTTTTCTCCAGACATTTGTAGAAGCCTGGGCGCCCGTTTTGATCACAAGAGCAAAATCAAAGGTGAACGCATTTTATAAAATAAGAGCTGTTATAAATATTATATGTAAATACATACATATATTTCATAAAAAGTAAAATTAAAATAAAATAAGAATTAGAAAAACGTTATTCACAGCTTTTAAGCATATGTTAATTTTACGTATTTTAAAAGATGTTTCATCACAGAGTAAACTCGTTCTATCTGACATTTCATAGTAAAGCTTACATCGTTATTAAATTTAAATACGCTCTTTTTAATTATAAAATATTTATTTTCAATTTGTTTCTTAGGCATCGATACGTACCATTACACAGCTGATTTAGGAGATATGAGTGCAAATCCCATGGAAAAGTGTTTTTGCCCAACCCCAGAAACCTGTTTAACGAAGAACCTGATGGATCTGACTAAGTGCATAGGTGCTCCACTTATTGCTTCTTTACCACACTTTCTTGGATCGGAAGAAAAATATCGAGAAATGGTTCACGGGCTTCATCCAGACGAGGTAGGTAATGAAGTGTTTCTATTAGGTCATGCCATAAGTTCGTGCCATTTTTTACTCTTCTATTTAAAATTATATGTCGAATAAACCTTTAAATATTAAGAAAAAATGTAGACGCCCTTTCATTTAACGACTTGTTCATATTTCGTAGTTATTTTATCGGTTTATCGCCTTATGTTTATAAAATGCGACGAAAAATGTAAATAGCGCCGCGGAACGAACTTATGGGATGACCTAATATTTTTAACGCGTTTCTTCGTATCTTTGAGGTTTAATTTCCCTTTATTTTAATAACAAATAAATTTTATATAAACAAATTTGTAAATACTTTCTTTAGACATTATAGCTGGTTAAAAATGTTAGATTATAGCTGGGTTTTCTCTTAATATGTGAAGTCTTATACTGTAAGAGAAATGTAATTATATTTTATAAAGAAAAGTAAAGTAGTACAGCAATGATAATTCATTAATAAATAGTAAATAATTTTCCTTGCACACATATACATTTTATCTCTTTTTAATTTTCTATTTATGCACTATATTTATAGAAAATGATTTATAGAAATCGTTAGATATAAATAACAAAAAAAAGAAAGAAAATAAATAAACTTACTTTTTTTCATAGGAAGAACATGGCATTAACATGGACTTTGAACCAATGACAGCCACTCCTTTAAAAGCGCACAAAAGGCTACAATTTAATATAGCCCTTCACAAGGTCGACAAATTCAAGTTAATGAAAAACTTCCCAGAGTGTTTGTTTCCAGTATTCTGGGTCGAGGAGGGAATACTGCTCAGTGACGAGTTTGTGAAAAAATTGAAAACCGTGTTCAAAACAATAAGCATAGTCGGGTAAGTAATATCGTTGATTAACTTGATTTACTTACAAAATAAATAAATTTATCATTCACGGTTCATTTGATCGTGTGAAATTTAAACTTTATGATATAAGTCAAATATGCTTTTAATTAGTTAATGACAAAAAGATTGTAACCTATACATATGCAATGGAATATTTTATATTTAACCACCTAACAACAGAAATATAAATTATAGTTACTTATAAATGTTTATTAAAAGATTTCTGAAGTGGCTGACAATAATTAGTGGGACTTGCATTAGTGGAGCAGCTGCCGCGATATTCTTCAAAAATAAAGACAAAGGTTCACTCGATGTCACAAAAGTAACACCGCAGATGCAGAACGGAAAAAATGAAGAACAAAAAAAGTGGCCGAATCAAATGAATATCAGTACGATACAGAGTGCAGCTGTACCGCCTAATCTAGATGCGAATTAAACATTCCATGATTTTTTTATTTTGTTAAATATACTATTAGATAGTATTTGGGATAGTGGTTAAAAGGAAAGAATGCTATTGAGTGTGGTATGAAATTAGAAGATACAATTGATAATGGGATTGTATATGTTCCTGTTTTGTATATGGAAAATGATTCACGTGATATTCTTTTTTCTTTATTTTCTTTATCTTCCTAAGAATCATGTAAATTGTAGTCTTTTAAAAAGGCTAGGAAGTTTCCATAAACAATTATAATATAGGATATCATTACTTACAGAAACAAAAGAAGTTGATTTCTTCTATTTCTTCATTTTATAATTATGTGGACTTATAAAAATAAAAAACGAAATTAGTTTACAAAGAACTAATTTTTTAAATATAATAATGTTTATATATAACTTCTATTTAATGTATAAAAATTTTAATTTTATCGTAAATTTGATCTATATGGTACAATAGAAAAATGAAATTGTAGAGAATTATATAACGTGGATCATCCTTTTAAATCCTTTAAACACGCTATATTTACGTAAGATATACTATGCGTCTTATATTTTCTCGAGCTGTACCTAAAAAATATTCAAATGAAGTAATGTTAATGAAACTTTATTTTACGCTGTTGACACTTCATTAGAAGTGTTTAGTTATGTTACATCGTGTATATTAATATTTATTATTATATTTTATTTTACTTTCATTTTTAACATCGTTATATATATAAAGACTAGTAAATTCTGATTAAGTAATCTTTATCACTTCAATATTCACTAAAAATTTCATTTTGTCTTTTTTTCTTATTATTTAAACTGTTTAATCGATAAAAAATTGATATCTTAAAAATAAAGCTCCAATTCTATTACACGTATAAATAATTATCAGCAATACTGTATATTAAATAAATAAACTGGTAATTTTTTAGTTTTATCTATTTTAAGAAAATTTAGATGAATGAAATACATTTGCTCATTTACTATGTACTTAGAAATGGCTCAACTAAATTTATTGCACTGAATATTGAAATAAGATGTAAGTCACGAAACAATAGATACCTGAAGGATTTTGTTACATACATATATAAATGCAGTGTAAAATGATAATCTTATCAACCAGTTATGTCTTTTATTTTAATAAAACACAGATTATACATTTTAGATAGATTATATTTCAATCAAATATAAGAATTTGTCTTTTTTATTTAATTTTATCAAGAAATTTAATATAAAAGTCATGATTTTTAAATTATAATTATGAAAGGGAACTATTTTTCTTGAAAGGATTGAGAGTAAAAAAATATTTGTAATTTAATTCTGTTAGTGACAAAAATTTCTATCAGTGAAAGACATGAGTTAAAATATTTTAAGTAAAACTATATATGAGCAAAAATTTGCTATTATACAATATTTTATGTTGAAGTTGAATAATTACTTATAAAAATTTTTTGCTTTGTAAATTTACAAACATTTCTGGTAGGTAAAGTTATGGTTCGACTTGTATAATATTCCTATATATTATAAGTCGCAAACGCTTTGAACATGTAATTTATGTGGATATATCAGCACATTTGTCTATTTTTGTATAAAAATTATTAGAAATATAAATCCACTCCGTCCATTATTATAGATATTAAAATAGTAATGATTTTTCTTTTTCTATTAATTTTTCCATAATTGTTTATTATGGAAGTATTAATGTTTTGTACAATGGTAATTATATATTTATAATTTTATTTATTTAAATTTGATAAGTTGTGCAATATTACACATACAATATTTTTAATGACTGCTTTGAAAATCTCTTAAAGTTCATGGCATAATTTTGCGAAATGACCAGTTTGCAAATATTGTATTCGATATACGTATATTGTGCGCCATTCAATTGTTTATTATTATTTATTATTAAATGTTATATTAAAATATATAATATTTTAAACTATAATTAAAATGTAAATTAAATTGTAAGAATAAATAATATTTTCTAATGAAATATATTCTACTACTTTTCATTTATTAAATACGAATAAGTAATATAAGGGGGTTAAATTAATTAAAGTGTCAATCTTAGTTAAGTAAGTCATTCAAATATAAATTTGAAAAAATACAAAAAAGAGAAGATGGATATATCAGTCATTACTATACTATGATCTCACAACATAATAATACAAGTAATAAAGTGCAGCTCAGGTTGTTTATTTTTTTATTTATTTGTGTATGTATGTATTTTATTGTTTTGTAATATTAGAAAGATACTTTATACTTATTACTTTCATAAATATTTAAAAAGGTAACATAATATTATGGCAATAAAGAAACTTAATATAATTAAACTTTTTTATTTTATTTAACTTTCTTAATAATCTTAAGTTTCTTTTCCATTTACATTTAACGTATAAACAATATTTATCATGGAAATAAAATTTAAAATATTTACAAAATTATTATATAATAATATACCTTAATCTTATATGTTAAATTTCCTTTATAAAAAATTATAAAATCATATGGTGATTTATTGATATATCATTCCAGTAATGACTAAGTACATATCTAAGTAGATTGAATACATAGAGTGACCGACGTACTTACTATACTATTACAATACTATTTTATTATTTTCTATAGAAACACACGCATTTAACAAATGACGGGATTAGAAATTCAAAAATTAAGTACATATTAATAACAATACACGCTACAGTAAATGTATACGATAGCGACTATTTTACGAGTTCATTGTTTTGCTTCAAATGTTAAACTTTAAATTTTAACACATTAAATGTTAATATCAAACTTATATTTGATTATGATAGCATATTCATTTATAAAACATAGTCATTGAGCGTACCTAATTTTATAAGATTAAAAAGTATAAAATTTTAAATTCATATATATATATATACTTATACAACATTTATATAAATGTACAAAATTATAAGGTATCTAGACATTGCTTTACTTCTCTTTTACTTTAACTTTCTGTTAACTTCAATTCTACGAAACCTAATACTTTAAGCAGAGAATTAAACAGTCTTCATTCCGGTGATTTTCTTGCTGTGTTATTCGCTCCAGAATCGTTTCTACAAAGCAACAAGTTCTTATAGGCACTTCTGTACTCTGAACTCATCACTACATATACCACAGGATTTATACAAGTGGTTAAATAAATCAAAATGTATCCCGCGATATTCAAGCCCCTCCAATCAATAGCGTCCTTAAAAGTCTTTGTAACTGTGATTGGTAAGTAACAAATAAGAAACGACGAAAATATTACCAGAATCATTTTCAATAGCTTTTTATCCTTATTACTCATTCTTGGTGGGTCATCCTGATTCCGATATTTTCTAACGCTCTTAAACCTCGATTCTCTACGAACTATGGTAGGCTTTCTTTTCGTCGATCGATCAGGTGTATTTGATCTCGAGCTACCCAATCGATCGCTACCAGTTGACGTCTTCGAGTTTAATCTTTGTACCCAGAGAGCTGACTCGATGATGAACGAAGCTCGGCTGGCCATTCTCTCCAGCTTATTTTGAGCATTCGCGGAAGCTTTGTCGGTCGATTCTTTGATCTTAATCCGGTCGTTTGAGAAAACGGTTTCCGCCGCATCTAGATCATCCACGTACGGTATATCGTCTATTTTTATCTCTAAACTTGGTTTCTCTTTATCGCAGACGTCGACGATTCTTTGAATCGATATCTCGTGATCGGATTGATCAATCTGTTTTGTGTCGTACTTCTTCCAATTTTTTGTCTTTATCCGTTGCATTTTTTCTTCATCTTCATCGTGTTCTTCACTCTCTTCTTCTTCTTTTGCTGAGTTCTGATCCGACGAAGGTTGTTCCGATAGCGATTCGTTGATCGCCGATCTTGACGGTGTACGTGAACATTTGAAATAATTTGGCGGTGTTACGGCTCGTCTTGAGGAAAAGTTTGCACATAAAACGCCTGTTGCACAGCTGGAGCCCAAGACTGATAATTCTTCTTCTTCATTGTTGTGTGATACAGATCGTCTCTAGAATAAAATACAAGTTTTCTTTTATTTTATTTTTATTCATAAATTTTATGTTCACAGTAATTTGAAATGCGCGCCTTTATTCAGGGAAATGCGTGCGCTGGTTGAGAAAAGATGCGATTGGATACTTGAAGGCACACAAGTGATTGGCCGATAAGGAGTGGTTGCGAAAAAAAACTGCAGTCGTAATATAAAAGTGTAGAGGAGGAGTGAAATGAAGGCGAATGGTATAGATAGCAAGAGAATAGCGAGACACAAGTGTAAAAAGGGAGCGCGAAGAAAAGCTTTATTGGGCTTGAGCTGGAGAATATAGACTTATTTATTTTTCTTCCTCTACTGTGTACACTTACCTCATGAATGGTTTCAATAGCGTCAGTAGTAACATTTGCGTTGCGTTTTCTACTTTTAGAGGTTGTTTTTCGAACGATATAAAAAATTCTTGCATAACAAACAACGATCGCGATGCAAGGTATTAAAAAGGCTACGACAAAAAGAAATTCCTTTGGACTTCTATTATGTACGTCTGGAAGGATCGAACAAGAACCAATCCCAACATCTAGTCCAAAGCGACCCCAACTTCCAAACCATGTAACAATGAGAACACCAAAAGCGATGATCCACGTACTTAAAATCATTGGTATTAAGTATTTTGATCTGTATAGTCTGAAAATAAAAAGTATCGTTATAAAGTTTGATGAGAATCAAATTTTATATGAACCGGTTGTACAAACGATTCCTTAAATCGTATCTATAGGTTTCCAAACGTATATTTCTTTTTTAAATAGTAAATTAGCAAATAAAAATCATATTCTTTCTTATTTTTACAATTTCATTTTACTAATTAGTTTAATGAGAAATATTTAATTTACTTACCTAGGGTAAAGTCTCGGATGTCCTATCATAACATAACGGTTAATTGTAATCGCCAATACCGTGAAAAGGCTGACTGCTACCAAGCCATATCTTAATAAAGGAAACAGCTGACATAGAAGTGCACCATGATGCCAAGAACTATGCCAGAAGGTTGATGTAGCAAGTGGAAGATTGAAGCAACAGAACATTAAATCTGACACCGAGAGATTCATAATAAAGATTGCAGTGGCGTTTCTTATCTGAAAGTAATAATTAAATAATAAATTAGTTATTTCTAATGTTCAATATGTCCAAATATATTATTACGTCTTTGAGATAATTTGTACTATCGAAATTTTTACAATTAATTTAGTTTCATAAAACAAACAATAAAAAATAATAAATTTGTTTTATGAAGGAATAGCTTAGTAGAAAATTTACTCTGAACTATAAAAATTCAATTTTCCATTTGTAGATTACATCACTGCTCATTATAACAGTTGCGTGATACTGAATGCAGATATGTCAATTTGGTTGCCTAACATCAGGTACCGTGTATAGTATTTCTCATAGTGTATGCTACGTGTATACTAAAAATTTATTATTATAAACAAATCTTTTTAGTTAAAAATAAAGCAGAACTTAGAAAAATGATGCAATTTATTTCTGGATCTAATATTCTTGATGAAGGTACATTGAAAATTGATAATAAAATAACAATAAAAATTTGTATATTACATTATACAAAATTTCATAATGAATTAATTTAATAATTTATTATAAGACGAAGATCAAATATATATACTAGTAAGTATCTCGCGTAAGTTTCAATTTTCACGACAGTATGATTTAAATGATTCGAGTAATACTTCTTCGCAAATTCAAGTAATCATAACCTAATTATTTTCAATTACCTAACAATCTTTCAAGTATCTAAGTCTATTTAATTTCATAATTCTTTTTAAATTAGGTAGCTATTTTGGTTTTAATAGAATACACCATCAGTCTCTGCCGATCAAGTAATATAATACGAAGGAAATTTACGAACAACGAAAATCGACACAGATGGAACTAACGTCGTAAAACAAAGGTCAAAAAAGTATCGGTGAGAAGTAACAGCGAAATTGAAATTTCCTCTCTGTAAGCAAATTTTACCGTCAAGCAATGAAATACTAGAGCATTATATTTCTTCCTGGTTTAATTCTAGTTCATCGATTGCATCAACTGTCGGAATTGGCACGGGCAGAATTCGCGGGACCACTGGAACTTGTGAAAACATAGTTCCGTGGTGTGTACACGATCCATGTACGCGATCGTTTCCAAACTTAACTTCTCAACAATGGATACCGGTCGGAAATCTCGTTTCATAACAAATTATGCCGACGACCTACCGAGCATTGCCTCGTATCATTGTTTTTATTGCCAATTGCTTGCATAAGAAAAATACGACTTGGATGATTAGGAAAATAAGAGGATACGCACATGTAGCGAGTAAAGGTAACCTGAATGAATACGGGAAAAGACGAAGTAAAAGAAAGCAACGAAAAAGTTCTTGGAATAAATTGTATAATGAAAACTGAATAATAAAAAGAAAGGAGGCTAGATTAGGTAAATGTTTGATTAAAATATGATTGTAAGTAGAAATTTGTTACTGAGAGAAGATTTGGAAACAGCATGAGTTTTATAGATTAGACTAAGAGAGAAAGGAGTCATGTATCTCATAAAGATCATAAATGGTAACTTATAATTTCATTTATGTAGTCTAAATTTAATATGATGAAATCTGATAAAATGATCCTGTGTTTACCAATTTTGATAGCGATAAGAAAATAAATATGGATGAAGATATTTCTCATAAGAAATGTAAATATTATAACTAAAATTCGTTATTTAAAGTTAAATATTTAAAAAATTCAAGGTCATTTGGGGGAAACATACAGATAGATTTATATTTTTGCCATCTATAATGTAGCAAAAATATTCTGTCTTGTAAAAACGTTGACCATAAAATCACGAAAATCAAAACCTTAATCTCTCAATGAAATATTTGTTACTATTTATTATTATAATAAAAACAACATAATCAAATTTGTACTACTTTATGAATTTCGATTTCAATTTTTAATTCTTATTACTTAATGTTAACCATTATTTCGATATAATACATTGTGTCTAATTATTTAGTAGGAAAGGAAAAGATACAAAATTTGTAGAAATGAAAAGTCCATAAAATACGAGGGCTTTGTCTAAAGATTCGTTTTCTTCTAAAAATATGTTTAATTGTCGTTACAAGAATGATAACACGGATAATCTGAGGCCTTTGCACGAACTGTAAATCCAGAGAACTCAAAGAAAGGGAAACGTTCATGTGCACGGTGAGGAGTTATCATGGTGTCTTATCTGGTAATCGAGGGAACTTGGTAAATATACTTTTTCAGCAGATAAATATCCGTATGTTTGTAAATTATACGTATATCTTGCGAATACCCATAAATTCTACAAGTTTCACCCCTGCCAAAAACATCGTGTTCCATAAACGTCTATAAATTTTGTTCTACGTATTGAGTTTCTCACAATTCGCGAACTTCCTGTAAACTTTGTAAATTTTATTTGCATCGAAGCACAAAAAGTGAAACGAAGAAGCGTGACTTAATTAAAAAATGTAAATTCTACGTTTTCAAATTGGTTATAGATTGTCTATAATGGTAGATATATCTTTAAAAAGAGAAAGAGATATCTTGTTTCATTGCGATATTAAACTTTCATTTTTATCACGTTGGAAATTTAAAATATTAAAGAATAACGAATGATAAAATGAATGCGTATTCTATTCGTATTGAAGTGAAAAAATATATGCTTTTTCTCTGAATTTACAAATTTGCATTTGAACAAAATGTTTATATTTGTTTATTTTTTTAGACTGATTATCCTTCTATCAATATTACTATAGTTTGTATTTTATAACATTATTATGATTGAAATCAATTATTTAATGTAATACAAACATATCCATAATATTACTTAATATTAATTAGTAAGTATTAAGCAAACATTGATTATGAATATAATAAATATTAGAAATTTAACAATGGAGCAAGATATATAAATTTTATGTACAACATTATGGTACAATTCACAACAAATTTAAAAAACGCATATTCTTTATGTATCATAAATCATTGATGCATCCTTAAGTATGATGTTATACTTCATGCGAGTTTATAATTCGTTCACATCAGTTTTTAGTTTGTAGTAACAATTCATGTCACTTTTACTTCACTATTGTTTTAGATAGGATTCGAGGTGAACCACTTATTAAGTTGGTCTAGGATTAAATACCTTCAAGCAGAGCATACTAGAAATTCAAGCAACCGCAACGCGTATGTGCTTCGTCCCACGTAAGAAATTCATTATTCGGAATTTTTAACATTATCATTCTCTTGTATGCCAGTGTTCTATTCTATCAAATTTTGTCTAGCTATAAAATGAAAGGTTGTTAAAATACTTTTATAAATATTTACTATCTACCAATAGAATTGCCAATACCATAACTATACAAAACTTGATATGATTACCATTGCAGATTCATGCTTTTCTTTTTATTTTTGTTACAATTCAGAAAAATTGGAGATTTTTATACAAAATAGAGTATGTTAATTATATTACTCATTCACCCCAAAAGATAATGTATTTTAAATAACGAAATAATTCTTCAAAAATTATATTAAAAATATAGGAGTCACTTGAAGATTCTCGATACTTTCTAAAATATGCGTTATTTATAAAAAATATTCTTGTGTTAATTATTATTATTATTATTAAGCGAAATATATCCAAGGAATTTCCATTTTCTCACAGATACCGATAATTGACTTGCCTCACCTTAATTTGACCAAGAAAGGGGCATTAGTCACTGGCTTTTGATATATCAACGTAGAGTAAAACTTGGCAGAGAAAGAAGATAAGAGTTGTTGAACCATAAAAGTACCTTATATGTAGTTATATTCACAAATAATATACAATTCATAATATATAATTTATCATTGTTATCATTGTATAATTATAACATGTATTATATGTATTATTATAATAATATATTAATGTTATAAAATAATACATATAATAAGAGAATATTGCACTAATGCATTAATATTATTATTAATATTATTTATAATATATTAACACTTTACTATCCCCTCTGTTTCATTCGATTCTTCTCAATTTTAATATACAAGGTGGATCTTAAAATACACTTGGATCGTTGTCTTTAATAAGTTGTTTTTTCCTGTTCTTAGTAACATAGTTAACTCAACAAAGATCAAGTGTCATTGTCCGCTCGTTATTCTTTCACATCCCATCATTCTCGACAAAATAACTTTTTATTGTTCCTCCAATGACTAAACAATTGAAAACAATCGAGTTAATCACATGGTTTACCCTATATAAAAATGTGGCTCTTTACCTTTTAATTCGCTTTGATAAAAATGCACAATTGGTCAGAAAAATATTACAGAAAGTATCAAATTTTGAATACCATTTTCAAGTGAGCTCTTACAAATTGCTGAGGACCAATTGAGACAAAATGTCGAATGCGACTTGGACAGCAAGAAACATGCCAAAAAGTATTATAACCCTTTGCAAGAAATTGTTTCAAGAGATATGATACAAAGTATAATAATACCGGAAGTAAAACTGTCAATTAATTGCATTT
This sequence comes from Lasioglossum baleicum, assembly GCF_051020765.1. Taxonomy (NCBI): domain Eukaryota; kingdom Metazoa; phylum Arthropoda; class Insecta; order Hymenoptera; family Halictidae; genus Lasioglossum; species Lasioglossum baleicum. Next base: position 11,669 of record NW_027471382.1, read on the forward strand.
GTTTCTTCTTGTATTTATTTAAATTGCCATATTTTTCAGTTCAACTTGAAATAAAACACTCAAAAGCATTGGTAGCCACTGGTAACAAAATTGAAGTATAATTCGGACTGCAAAGAGTTGATATATTAGTAGCAAGATCAAGATCGAGACGAAGATTAAGCCTTTGACGATTTTTTGGCTACAGAAGAGTAAAAATTCACAGATTTTCTGCTATAAAACAGACGTTATTTCTGTGAGTGGTAAATAAAGGATCGTATAATAGTTAACACGAAAAATTATTTGATTTCGATATCTCGCATATTGTTATGTTATCTTAAACTTGATATATTAATTAATATGGATGTTCAAAATTTTATGGTGACAGACAATTGCTTCTTGAGTGCAAAAGGTTAATTATAATCAGGATTATGGGTAATAGCGATTATACGCGTGCGAATAATACAAAAGTATGTTAATTGCACTGACCTTTCTAGTGCGGAAAAGGGCGATGATGGTAAGCAGATTTCCCGGAATGCCAATGAGCATGAACAATATGCAGCAGGCGGCAGCGAAGTGCAGTAGCCATCGCGGATATCCGACGAAGAGAACCGCCGATCCTGGATCCCTGAGGACCTCCTGGATTGTCTCCTCTCTACCATTGTGACCGGTCTCGTTGCTCGCCATCCAATACTCCATCTGCGGACAGCATGGTAGACAGGTGTCGTTTTGCACAGGAGCGTAAAAACTGGAGAACTTGGGGCGCATATGACGGGCGGAAATAAAATTTTTCGACGGATTAAAAGAGCGACCTCGTGTATGTTTTGGAAAAGTGCGACGTCAAGTTTGAATGTAATTATTCGTTTTCCATGGTATAATATTATATCTGACTGTTAGTAAATTTGTATCACTTTAGGTATTTTATGTCGCGTTTATTTCATTTAGTAATAATTTTCGTATAAATCGCATGTAATTTGCGGATATTGTAGTTTAATAGATATTTCTTTTTAATACAGATTAATTTGTTAATAGATCTAACTTTTGGAATTCGTAGTTAATACGCCTTAAAAATAGTATACTTTGGAGGGTAGACATAGTATAAAAATGTTATTAAAATAGGGAAATGATAACAAATAGAAAATAGTAATTAGTTAGTTAATAAATATTTAGTCTAATTTATGTTAGTACAATTTTAAAAAGCAAGATATATGAAATATATCCTTACTTTTATAAAAATATACAAATCAAAATATAAAAAATATAAAAATATAAAAAATCAATCATACTCCCAAATTAAAATGATACATGCACAATGCGATTATAATAACACATAATCTATTTTTAAATTTATTTATCACTTTCTTCTCCATCGCGCAATTTCATTTCAATTTTCACAAATTCATATGTCTCTTTCATTACGAATAATATTCTTCAGTTAGTGTACTACGGAATGTCTCGTAGTAATTGATTAGCGACAGCAATTAATAAAAGCAGAGCCACTCCCACGATAGTGACCAGATCGAATATACACCATATAGAATCCAATACAGGTCTTTATTTGTGAAACATGCCTATTTATTCGTGACACACCCACTCAATTCGCAATTTTTAACTAGTTTCATTATTCTATTAGATTGTGCTTAACTGATATACGCCTATATTAAGCAAGGATATTCTAATTTTTATTCCAATAAATTCTTAAATGTCTTCAATTTTAAATTAAATAAATATTCAAACCTTTTCATTATTTTCATATACTTTTCCAACGCAATACCTATTATTATAGAATATATAAAATTAGATTTAAAGAATTTTATAACATATTCGATTTACAATTAAACTAACTCTAACGAAGTACGTCGTTTAGTTTAAATTTATATAATAAATTTAAAATTTAAAATAAAAAGTAAAAATTACGTGAAAATTCGAGGAAAATCGTGAAAATGGTAGTATAACGAATAAATTACATAAGAAATCCAATGTTTGAAATTTATATACTTCTGGTATACACTTGAGCAATTTTTTTTCGAATATCTGGATAAGATAAGAAAATTATGGTATCGTTTTACCAACAGTAATATCTGTTCTAGTTTAAAGTTTCCTGGCTACCAGCGTTAAGAAACGGGAGGATGATTTATTCATTTATTTTTTCCCCGGTCCATCGACGGTTTTACTTTCCTTATTTCACACGCATTGAGAAAATGCAACGAGAGTTCTTTTTTCTCCATGCTGGGTGTCGAAGAGCGAGAGAGAGAAATCTATTTTCGCCACTCGAGACGATAAACTCTTTCAACCGAGAGTAAACTTCGCTGGCTGATTTTATCTTCCATCGAATTTGCGTTCTTAAGGGATCCCGAAGTCCACGCGAATATTTTCGAAAATTTTCAACGAACATCGATGAAGAAAATGTGACATAAAATCGATCACAGACAAGTGGTAAATTTAATATTAAATTTGCTTGATTATAATACTCAAAATGGTAAAATTGATAATTTTCCTAGGACAAGAGAAAATAAATAACTTGTACTTTCCTTTAATTTGATAAAAATTATATTTCTTTTACCATTTTTTCATATTGAACAGATAATTCAAGTATATTTTGACTGGAAATCATTTCATTTTGCAATTGTTTGCTTTCTTTAGTTCTGAAATAAATTCAACAAGAAACTACATTTTATTCTATTTAAAAATTTTTTTTTATATGTCTTGCCAGTTAGTAATTTTCTATTTACCTAGAAATTTCAATTTGTAATCTATATGTTAGTTTTTATAATAATTTTGATACGATTGAAAATCTTAGTTTGCTGGAAGATATTAATATCATGGTATTACAAAACTGATAGTATACTATTTTTCATTCATTTTTCAAACAAGTATAAGTACTTATATCTTGTAGAATTATTCATTTCGTTTTTAAAGAATGACGTAATAAATCCTTCAAAAGCTTTAAATATCTCAGATTTGACAACAAAAAAGTCTATTCCAAATTATCAAAATGCTGAAACACATAGAGTATAGGAAGAATGTGGTAAAACTTTATACTTAAATTTACATTCTTTCTATACAATGATTTCTAATACAGAAGCATGGGAGATATTGTTAATGTTAGAACTCTGTATACTACTTTTAAGAAATACATTTCTACAAACTGATTACATTCTGCAAACTGTAATCTTTCTTGTCATACAGAAATGATTAAAAAGTAATCAATAATTGTCATCTTAAATAAACGTTTATGGTGAAGTAAGTAAAATAGATAATTAAGATTCTCTCAGAATTTTTCTATTGTTTCTTGCTAAAGTTTATATGCTCATATTTTTACATATTTCCTCTATTTCTAAAAGTTTTAAAAATATCATGGTAAACATAGCGTGTAATCTTGTTTAAGTATTGTAGAATACATATGAGATTACTTGACATAAATAATAAACAAATACTTGTAAAATTTTGAAGCCAGCAAAACGAAGATTACATAAAACATTCATTATATTACTTAAATTAAATTCTGAAGTAATTACTATTCTTAGCATTTCGTATCAAGCCATTTATTTCTGAATAACATCAAATTGTTTAAATTACTTATCTTATTCAAAACTTGAAAATCATAAAATTATGTTTCTCACCCATAAATCTGTAATACATTCGATCTGTATTTTGATCAAAACGATATAAAATTTAGCCAAAATAAACGAACGAATTCATATGGACCTAAAATCGACAGGAAGAACTTTACCTTCGTAAGAAGTAGATGCTGTTTGCTCTGAATTCATTGATGCACATCGTCTAGGGGACCTCATACGAACGCATAGGTTTCAGTCGACTCATTTCAATCATGTTTTTAATTTACATCTTCTTCTTCCAATTTTCATCTTATTAAAATCTTCCACTCAAAACCATTCATTTCGATTACACGTTCGAACAGAGTACGTTATAAATCAAAATCTACACCTTTGTCAGTTTCTCATTCTTCCTCAAGTTCGCACATATCGCTGTGTGACATGTACTTTTCACCTTTCGTATCACTTTCTTCACACTTCACAAAATAAATTTGAAAAAATATATCGAAAAAAGAACGGAAATAATAGTTTAATCAGATGAAACTAACATAGGAGAAGTTGCTACACTGATTTGTACGATTTTAATTCCCTTGATTTCACCAGGAACGAAAGGAATGAAAGATATTACAAAAATAGAAATCTTGATCGAAACCTGTACCGCGGAATTCGCGAAGCGACTAACCGATCGGTTAACTGGACCACCGAATTCGCTTCAACAGATGAGTTTTCTGGATCCTAATAGAGCGCAAGCGTGGGGTTAGTGTCCTTCACCAACGAGAGAACGTCTATTCTACAACAGGAAGATCTGTTTTCTTAAGTTTCAAGAGAACTTCGCTAGTTTACGTAATGAAGTATACACAAAACGAACCATGACGAGTGATCCGATATGTAATATGCAAACGTGTTCCTTTTGCTGTTTATGATATTAGGTAGTTTCACCAAAACATCATATACAGATCTCCTGAGAAGAATGTTATGAGGTGAAAATAAAATGGAATGGGTTGAAGTAATTATTTTCATGCATCTTTGTGCATTCATGCATCTGAGAAGTGTAATTACACTTTTTCTTTAGATGAAATCTTACGACTTGACTGCATTAATTAGTGCAAATTTCTATCTCTCGCGGAAGAGTATCGAAGCACTTATGCATAAGTAGAAAATATTGCAATGATCTTCCACTGTGTTACAAATACTATCCCATACTTTATCTGAAAAAATATAAAAATCTGACAAATTGTTATAAATATAAAACACTGAAAAAATTAATACAGAAAAAAAAGAAAGAAATTATAATACATATTCTACAGAATCAATACTTCACAGTATCGATATGAATTTAACTTACTTCATTTATTATTTCGCAAATAATAAAAACGATTCAGTCCCTTTAATCCCTTTTATTATATTTAACTACCTTTAAATAGCGAATTAATTAATATGATATAACAGTAATTTGACTGGTATTAAAAGGAAAAAGATAGTGTACTTCCAAGCAGTAAATGGTACCTATCAACGAGATTTCTTCGTGAATTACTGCGTTCTCTTTCAATCTGGAGTTGTTAACAAATCCGAAGGCGGTAAGACATCAACAGTGAAATCAGTGAACTCGTTGGACAAACGACGTTTAACGTGCCACGCTGTGGAGGCGTCGATGCTTAATAGGATACATGACGAGCCTTAGCAGCAATCGCAATTATGCTGCTATAAAGTATCCGTAGATTGAAGCAAAATTTTCTTTCACTTTCGCACCTCGCAAACATAAGTTCATATGAAGTTTTACCTGTGATGCACCTGTAAAACAAAGAGCTAAAGTCATTTAGATTATCTAGTTTACAAGAATATATTATAAATGTACATGAAACTTGAAAGATCTGTAGACTCAAGATAAGAACCTAATTAAAGCAATAATTTTATTCTCTATATATATATATATATATATATATATATATATATATATATATATCTTATTCGATTAACGACTAAGACAATGTTTATTTATAGAAATCAGATTTTCTAAGCGCGAGCCTCTGAGAGAATGGAAAGTATCGTGAAGTCCTCTTAAAATTCCACGTAAATCCCATCGGTTTCAAGAGACTTCCGTTCCTCGCGCGACATTACAAATCACGCAATCCTTATCCGTAGGAAAGCTTCTGGATGTAGGTGTACACTACGATTACGTGCGGGGAATGATTTATAGAAACGTCGCACATCTCGCTATCCTCGATGCTTACTCTTAAAGCACCTACGCTTGATTTGAACCACGCGTTCCGTCCGCTGAAAACACGACGGTCCCTACATCCTTTTTAAAATAATTACATTTGGTTACCAGGCTATGGTGTACCATGCAAAGGGGGAGAAAGCAGCTGGGTACGAGCGCCCACAACGGAAGAGCAGCTACCGCGCCCCTAATAAATCGGAAGTGGCACCGTTCTTCTTTTTTTTCTTCGTCTGCCTCCTCCTTGGCGAGGAGGAAACGCCATTTACCCGGTCACTCGATCATCCACTGGTAAATATAATTAATTAAAACGGAAGCCTGCCGTAAGAGACGACAAGTGATTTCAGGAGGGGGTTGATTTAAATCGTCTAAACTGCTACGGCTTTGTGTCAGCTTGGCTAGTTATGTTCTATTGTGTCGGGGTAATTCTCTAAGATCTTTTCAACGGCTATTGCCGGTGCTATCTATGGTTTTCTTCTGCTTAATCTTATTTTCCCTCTTGTTCAATCGGGCACATCATACTTTATTTGCGTTTTAATGCGATTCTCCGATTTTAAAATAGCCTGTAAATATAACTATATTTTAATGAAGCGTTTCAATAGTGGAAGATCGGTCGATGTGAAAGTGAGGTTATGAATAGTAAGCATCTTGTTCTTTACTCACCCATTCCCCGCCAAATCTGCTTTTAATGACTTTCCTTTCAGGCCATCTATGTCGTATAGATATTGCATTGTCTAATGTAAAAAGAAAATATTTTTAAAAAATAATTTAAATTACATCAGTAGAAAAGATTTATATGATACTTATCAGAAAAAGCAGATGCTTTGAATAAAGAATTTTGATTAATTTGGTTAAAGGTATAATCGAAAGTGCTTTCTAATTATAAATAATATTTAAGGCGTACGATAAACTGTAAATCCGAATAAAGGAATTATCGTTCTTCTTATTCGTGAATTAATATAATCAAAAACTTTTGATATTGATTGTCTATCAATAATGAGGTAAAAGTCATCTTTAAAATGATGACACGAAATACAACCTGATACCTGGAACGTATTATTTAAAGTTAACTAAGAAATGAAAATGCGTTCTAACGAAATGAATCACTTCGTAAATTAGAAAGTGCAGCTTTCTCGTTAAACGACGAATTTCTTCGAATATGACGTTTGCAGGAATTATGATTCGAATCGATGATCATTTCAAGCACTATCATCGCTAAAGTGTTGTCAGTTACTACTCGTTGGGAGCGTTCATATTGCCCCAGATTAAGCCTAGAGTTACACCCCCAGGTCTAATAAAAAGCAAACGTTTGACGATTTATTGTCAAGGGACCGCTCGTTCAGTCCCCTTTCTATAAAAACTTCGACCTAAATCAGTTTAACTTTACATTATAGATCGTGAACGTTCAACCTAAACAAAGTTAAAGGCCCAATATACAGGCACGACTGCGAAAATTGGTATCAATGTTAATAGAAATTCGTGGATATGATTAATCTTACGTTTCTTTCTCTGACAAATTGACTTATCCTTGGTTCGTGGCGCCCGGATGCGGGTTTTGTGAAAACTTGTCTATTTCTCATAAGGTACTAAAAGAATATCATCAATTTCAAACGTCCATCGTTTCTACAGTAATTTTGTTCTAACTTTTGTAGAATTATTTAATATTAATAATCGTAAGAAAATAATAAAAGCAAAAATAAAAGATATACGAGAAATAAATATTGGTATAACAAAATAATTAAACAGGTAAATTTTCACCTCTTTCACTAAGGAAAATATTAATGTAACATTTCATATAAAAATATTATATCGATTATAATTATATTCATAGCACGTAATTATTAATTATCTTTCGTTTTAATCCATATTATACCATTATTTTTAATCTTCGAATGAATCCTTCCTTATTAAGGCATGAAGTAAAAGATCAGTGATAGCACACTGATATTCATTAAACTAATTTTAATCCTAGAAAATATAAATATCATAATGTTCGTACAATAAAAATCGAATATTGCTATGAAAAGGGATGATACCTGGATAAATAAATTATCTAACATATTTAGTCAGATAATGAGTCGGCTTCTTTTCTCAATTAATAAGTTAATTGGATTCTGCACCATACGATACATAACCTCTTTGCGTAATACATACTTTATAGCGTGACATATATTAAATAATCTCTTATTTAAGCAATACGAATAAAATTAGAATAGTACAAGTTCTACATCTGTTTCTAGTATTGTTCTTTCTTGAAGACAATTACGTTTACGTTCTCAATGAAGAATTTGAAAAATTGTTCCAAAACGTATTGGAAACATTTCTTAAAAACGTCAGGTTCTCCGGTTTGCTCGTAATCATATACATGTCAACACCCAGCTTGCATTTGTGTCCGTCGTCATTCGCCTAGTAAGTCCGTTCCCCCTCTACCGACTGCTTTGGGCCCGTATCTAGCGCGGTAAGCAGTCCATCCGCGGTGACGGTGACGGACGGGTTGATTGTGTGTCGCTCTCTGCCACGCTTTCATTTGTCGTGACAATCGATTTCCGTTCGAGGATCTTTATCGACAGCCGGTGTCATAAGTTTTCACAAATCGCAAATAAATGTCCGAATTCGTTCTACGCGCGAACTGTTGTATCGACGTAATCGTATCGCGAAGGAACATAAACATGGACAGGGAAAAGTGTCGCGTTTAACCTCTCTCCTGTGATTCCGGTTCATTGTTGTTTCAATCGTATGACAGTATTTGGTGAATTCTTTGGACAGCAGAAAATTACGTGAAGGTATATCTTCGTTTTAAAGCATTATACGTGAGTCAAGAGGAACTGAAAATTTTCCTGGTATTTTGCGGATGTCCTGCCGGTCACAGGCCGCTATGACGGATGATTCGTGAAAAGAATTAATGCGGTGAGTCAGAATCGGAACTCGTGCGTTCTTTATTGCACCATAGTTCCCACAAGTTTTATCTTATTCCCGCGTATTTTTGTTAAGGAAAGTACGAATGAAAGTCGAGTGCAATTTTCAAGTGTCGTTCAAGTGTCGAGTAACTTGACGCGAGAAACGACAGTTAGCGAGTTCGCTGAACGAAGCAAACGGCAATTGGTCTCGAGACATGTGCGTCATTTTGAGGACCAATGCCAAGATCGAGACAAAAAACGCGCGTATGGGCTTCATACGACGACGAACGTTCCTGAAACGAAAAAAGGCTACTACAATACGCAACACGCATGACGTCCGTGTATTTTTCTCCTCTTTTTCTTGCCTCTTCTTTGTCACTGTCTCCCTACTGGCGAGTCTGTAACTGCAGACGTGTATAGCACGTGGTGTGCTGTGGGCGGGATTCGAATGTGTCACGATCCGATCGGTTTTGAACTTCGTTCATAAGTACTGGATATTTACATCAGCCAAGTTGCTCGGTTTTTCAGGTGACATTCCTAAAAACATTGTGATAGACCGAATATAATGTTTCAAGCTTGAAAATAATATACATTTAACACAATTATTTCCACTGAATATAACTGTTTATATTAAAAGTTCTATACGAACATTTTATAAAAATATTAATCTTTAGTCATATGTAAATATATGTATATATAATATCGTACTGTAATATTTTATGGAACTATATTTGTTTATACTTTTATATATCGTATGTCTTGTACATAATGTTCCTGGAATGTAAGTACATACTTTTAAGAATGTTATAATATTAATACTCTCAAATCAAAGAAAGAAATAAATTAATAAATTTATAAATACTTTTTTCAAATTTCATTACGTGATCGATAAGGTACGTATACCGATTGTTATTGCAATTTTATTAGATATGTATCATTACTCTTACTGTAATATTATATTCATTGTTTGAAGAGGATAGTGAATTCAAAGAAATACAAAAATAATTCGCTGATAATTTGTATTGAATAATCACTATCTGAGTCATTACTTTGCATGTTAAGACAATTAGTTGATCTTCTTTATTTAAATAAATAATACATTTAAGTAGGTAATAAATTTGATTTGTTTATAAAACATATTTCTGTAATTGATAAATAACTGATAAGATAGTTTATTTATTATTAGAAATTACTAAATTTTTAATTGAACTTAATCACAATAACTTCTAAAATTGCACAATTCACAATTATACAATCTAATGCTAAAATTCAAAATATTTTTAAATATTACAAAAATGGAATATTCATTCGATTTAAGTTCATGGATTATTGTATTTCATTTATTTTTCCTTTATATCATACCATACATTTTATTTGTATTTCTTCGCATTTCTATTTCATTCTTTGTGTTCGTTATTTGCTGAAGAAATTGATCCTCGACTTTTACGAATTTATTCCCTGCACGTCCATTTGCATAAGCCTGTTTTGCTCTTGTAAATCCTCCATGAAATATTTATAGCATCACGAAGACGAACATTTGCATCACTCGTGTAGAAAGCATCCCGTTGTTAATAATTATCAACGTTGATGCGAAAACTTTATAAGTCAACACTCTACTTAACAGCGATAGTACTTAATTAAAGGCAATCTAGAATTCTCGGAAACTAGCGTGAATCCTCAATTGCAACAAGCGTCTGTTCCATTTTCGAACCCGTGTCTTGTTGTCTCGATACATTAACCCCTTTGCACTTCTGCGTCATCGCCATCGACTTTGCTAGCTTCACATCGTGTAAATGAAATTCAACTCTGGTATTTTAATCAATTCAATATCTAATCTCATGATTAAACTGTGTTCCTGATCCATAATACGATTAATACATAGTAATTCCGTTTTTTAAGAAAGCAATGCAGTGAGTTCCTCAAATGATGGTAAGTTATTTACTTACAATTACTTATAGAATTATCAATCTGTTATATACAAATACATATAAATTCTGTATACAGATGAATATTATTATTTATGGTATGTAATTAAATATGTAATTAAATATGTATTAATTGTACACAACTGAAATATTATTTTATATTATTTCATTGTTCTGTAACAATATTTCTGTAATAATATAATATATACAATAAATTAATATATTTAAGTGATGTATAAGCCAACATTAATTTTATTGCAAAATCTTCTGCAAAGTAAATAAATAAATAAATATTTATCTGCAATTTTCAGAACTTGTCTTTACTGATAAGACGTTGAACTGTGCCTGTCATTAACCCACTTTGAGCAGAAGTAGCAAATTAAATTTCGATTAGAGATTGATTTAAGAATCATTAAATTCTAAAGTCGATATAAGAAAACAGAAATCATTTTATACAAGAAATAGTATAACTGTAGTATGATTAACTTAAAAAAAAAAATTAGGTAGATTAGGTATCAAATGATATTGCCACTGAAGATTATAGATAGATACAATGTAGTATCGATTTGCTCTTAAAAACAATATTTATCCAATTTCGTTCGCGTGGGTGAGCTTTCCCTGAACTCATTGCACGTGTACAGATCGTTCACATGTTGCTCTCGAAATACGAGCGACCGTAAATTTCAATCCGCATTCTGCACTAGTGCTTTAACAGCATTAATGCGAAGAATACGATCAGTGTCACAATAGCGCGCTGTCATTGTTTCATTCTTTGATTTCTTTTACCTCAGCCATGTTTACCGCTTCTTGACTTTGAACCTATTTCTTGGAACACATTTAATCGTGTTGTCCTTCCTGATTTTTCATCTTTGATTCAATTTCTGTAACGTAAATTCCTTTGGTTTCTATTTCCTTTCATAGTTCTAAGAAATAGAGTTTACTTAAGTTTTAATGAATGAAGCTAATATTACAACTACTAACCTATAATGCGTAGATATGTAAATGATATCCACTAGTTTGGTTATAGCAATTACTAATTATTAAATCTCAGATTAAAGTAAAAATCAATTATAATTGTTCCTTTTTATATGCAATGAAATGTTTTATTATAGTCAATCAATAAAATTCTGAATATATTTTTAATTGACTTTCTAGCTTATTATTATAATTCATTCATTTACATAATTTTCTGTTATGATTGTCTTTCCATTTAGATTCATATGAACATACCTTAACCTCTCACACAAGTAATCCATTTCTACTGAAATATCAATATCAATGTATCATTAACAATATAAGATATAGATAATCAACGTCAAATCAAATATAAATTATCTCGATACCTTAGTTATTTAATCCTTTATTTAAGCGAGATACTTTACTTAAAGTTTCAACAATGGAACGAAATAACCAAAACAATAGATTGTGATTTAAGTAGTAATAATAAACTTTTATTGGTTTCATTGGTTGACACTAAGTATAAGCAGAATAGAAACGACTATTTAGGTAACCAAACGTCGTATCTTATTTACACCAGACACATTATTCATTCCAAATCCAATATCACTGTCATCCTTTCCATGAATGGAAGCAGTCATCGTCCTAGGTAAAAGTACATCGGCAATAAACAAGATAATCAGTCGATTTGCATGAACGCAGCATGCATGTCGATCGTCCTGCGACTCGTCGGTTTCTTAGACACTTTCACCGTGAGTCAAGTTGACTCATTCATTGCCATTCGCTGCGTGATTAACTCGGAAATCATTCGGTGACGTCAGGCGGTCAGCACGGATTCTATGGAAGACGACGTGACGTCTCTCCGCGGTTTTGTCACGCGTCAAGGTGTACCACTGAAATACGAGAAATACCATCGACTCCCCGGTAGCTTGAGAACGTAGCTGCGCGAAGTTTCCACGCGCAGAGTAGATGGAGCTGAAAAGAGTCGCGCGCAATTTCCTTTTACGACATCGAACACGTGAAGCTTAGCGTGTTGACTTATACGAAGTTTAATAGATACAAATTTATTTCTTAACTCTTCAGGTCATGATATCGATTCACATATATGACACAGAATATTTATTTACTTCGTTTCATTCGATGAATAAAATTAACATTCTGATTAGAATATTGAACTAAATATAAAGGATAGTTACCAAAATAGTACTATTTAATCTTTTCTTTGGGTTGTGTTGTAATTAAAAACTCTTTTAGACACGGAGTAGAAAATTTGATCAACTATTATTTGAATTAAATAATATGTAGCAAATTTTTACTAATAACCAACTTTTACTGATGTTCATAGTAAAGTTTATAAAATTAAAAAATATCTAGAACAAATCAAACTAAGGAAAAAACTTGTTTTATGCAGGAATGTTGTTTAATTAATTCGGATATATTAATTTGAATAAATCAGTGTAGCTAATAAGTGCATACCTTTTACGAGATATAAATTAATAGACCAAAACTTGAAATGCGGAACTTGTTCTACTTTCTCTCTGTAAATGTTGTTATTTGCCTTATATTATTTTTTAAATTGATTTTTCCTTATTTTTATTAAATAATTTTTATATTTAAAGAAAAACTAGTTTTTGTGGTATAATGTAGCGCTATTAACTTTATATGTTCTGAAATAAATTTCTGAGTTAATATACATACATACTCTTCTCTATATTCAACTGATTTTAAGGATTTGAATTGAAATATGAATGTTTATCACTACTTGCTACTTTGGATTGATTCCTCCGTATTATTACACTTTTAAGCACATCTACTTCTTTGTGACTAAATTAAAATCACCGTACATCCTTATAAACTACATAAGTTAGAGTAAACTTGTTAATAAAACACGAAATGATTTCGAATGATAAATTCACAGAATATTCACTCCTTGTATATCCTCGCAAAATTACAAAAAGAGAAATTAGTAGTACCTAAAATAAAATTAAAAAATTAATTAATAAGTTTTGTAAAAATATCGACTACGATTTAAATAATTTCAAAAATCTAGTTATATGCTTGATCTATAATCAATATTATGTATCATAACTTACTTAGAGACAGAACACAATAAAACGTTTACTGTCAAAAGGCAAGATAGCGCAACAGAGCGACATCGTCTGTTGGTTCCCATGTCTTCCATCACTTTTGACGAGTTTTTTGTTACTGCGGACGCCTAGTACCGGGTGTCCGTTAATTTCTCTTAATTAAGCTCAATCGAGGTTAATGCACCGCAGCTTGACCCTAGTTTACTAAATCCAGCGTAGCCTGCACCCAGGCTATGGTTTCTTTATCGATATCTCTACCACGTGGTAGTTTCTTCAAACATTGTGTCAGTCATTCTCGTCACTTAGAAATGTATTATCATTGTGCTGTCCACAAGTACTATTGGTTATTTATATATTATTTTTTTATTTATATAAGAAATTTTAATTGCTGATTTCTTAGAACTCTCCATCTAAATAATCGTAGATATTTTCAGTAAAGATTACATGAAAAAAATTGTGTTTACATGAAAACATGAATATATTATTTTCCCATATTGTTGTAAATACTTTGGATCGTTCTTTTGCCAGGAATATTGAGTTGATAATCTAGAATTAGCATATTTTATGCGGGATGAACGTATGTCCTAATAAGATTTTGATAATTATAATGAATGTTAGAAATAATAATTAAAAATAATTAAAAAATTATAATAGTTTGTTATAATTTTTTATACAGGATAAAACGACCTATGTTTATATGGAACTCTCTCTTATTCATGATCATATTTTTACAAAATTTGGCAAAAAAAAACTGAGATATCCTATGTATTTCAAAAACTATATATATAATAAGATACACCTTTTGTTCTTTCATGTTAATAATC